>NC_142515.1:68920000-68962500 GCF_057876585.1 Rhinolophus sinicus
ACCCTAACCCTAACTTTAACCCTAACCATAACGCAAACCTAAACCTAACCCTAACACTAACCCTAACCTTAACCGTAAACCTAACGGAAACCTAACCCTAAATCCTAACCGTAACCCTAACCCTAACCCTAATCCTAACCCAAAACTAACCCTAAACCTAACCCTAACCCTAAACTTAACCCTAACGCAAACCAAATCCTAACCCTAACCCTAACGCAAACCTAACCCTAACCGTAACCCTAACCCTAAAGCTAACCCAAAGCCTAATCCTAACCGAACCCTAACCTCACCCTAACCCTAACCCTAATGCAAACCTAACCGTAACACTAACCCTATCCCAAAGCATAACCCTAACCCGTACCCAAACACTAATGCAAATCTAACCGTAACACTAAACCTAAACCTAATCCTAACATTAAAACTAACCTTAACCCTAAATCTAACGCAGACTACCCCTACCACTTATCCTAACCCTAACCCTAACCTAACCCTAAACCTACCCCTAAACATAACCCTAACCCTAACACTAACCATAACCCTAACCCTAAACATTAACTCTAACCCTAACCCTAACCGTAACCTAACCTTAATCCTAAGTATAACGCTAACCCTAAACCTAACCCTAACCCTAAAACCTAACCCTAACCGTACCCTAACCTAACCCTAAAACAAAACCTAATCCTAAACGCTACCCTAACCATAACCTAACACTAACCCTAATCCTTACCCTAACCTAAGCCTAACTCTTACCCTAAACCTAACCCTAAACCTAACCCTAACCCTAAACCTAACACAAACCTAACCCTAACCCTAATCCAAAACCTAACCCTAACCCTAACGCAAACCTAACCTTAAACCTAAACCTAACCCTAACCTTAACCATGACGAAAATCTAACCCTAACCCCAACCGTAACCCAAACCCAAACGCAAACCTAACACTAACCCTAACTCTAACGCATACCTAACCCTAACCTTAACCCTAACCCTAACCCTAACCCTAACGCAAACCTAACACTAACCCTAACTCTTACACTAACCCTAACACAAACCTAACCCTATACCTAACCCTAACCCTAAAAGTAATCCTAACCCTAACCCTAACGCAAACCTAACCCTAACCCTAACCCTATGCAAACCTAACCCTAACCCTAACCCTAACCATAACGCATACCTAAACCTAACCCTAAACTTAACCCTAACCCTAACCCTAACCCTTACGCAAACCTAACCCTAAGTCTAACCCTAACCCTAACGCAAACCTAACCCTAAACCTAACCCTAACCCTAACCCTAACGCTAACCCTAACGCAAACCTAACCCTAACCCTAACCCTAACCCTAACCCTAAACCTAAACCAAACCATAACCCTAACGCAAACCTACCCTAACCCTAACCCTAAACTTAACACTAACTCAAACCTAACCCTAAGCCTAACCCTAACCCTAACCTAACCCTAACCCTAATCCTAACCCTAACGCAAACGTAACCGTAACCCTAACCCTAACCCTAACCCTAACCCTAAACCTAACGCAAAACTAACCCTAAATCCTAACCCTAACCCTAACCCTAACCCTAACCATAACCCTAACGCAAACCTAACCCTAAACCTAACCCTAACCCTAACCCTAACCCTAACGCAAACCTAACCGTAACCCTAACCCTAAACCTAACCCTAACGCAAACCTAACACTAACTCTATCCCTACCACTAACCCTAGCCCTAACTCAAACACTAACCCTAACCGTAACCCTAGCCCTAACGCAAACCAAACCCTAAACTTAACCCTAACCCTAACCCAACCCTAACCCTAACCCTAAACCTAACCCTAACGCAAACCTAACCCTAACACTAACTCTAAATCTAACCCTAAATTTAAAACAAACCTTAACCATAACCCTAACGCAACCTAACTCTAACCCTAACAATAACTCTAACCATAACCCTAAACCCTAACATAACCCTAACCCTAACCCTAACGAAAACATAATCGTAACGCTAACCCTAAACCTAACCTTAAATCTAACCTTAACCCTAACCCTAATGAAAACCTAACCCTAACCCTAACCATAACACTAACGCAAACCTAACCCTATCCCTAACACTAACCCTAACACAAACCTAACCCTAAGCCTAACCCTAACCCTAACACTAACACTAACGCAAAACTATCCCTAACCCTAACCCTAACCCTAACCCTAACCCTAACCCTAACCCTAACCCTAACACAAACCTAACCCTAACCCTAACCCTAAACCTAACCCAAACCATAACCCTAACGCAAACCTAGCCCTAACCTTAACCCTAAACTTAACCCTACGCAAACCTAACCCTAAGCCTAACCCTAACCCTAACCCTAACCTTAACCCTAACCCTAACTCTAACCCTAACGCAAACCTAACCCTAACCCTAACCCTAAACTTAACCCTAACGCAAACATAACCCTAACCGTAACCCTAACCCTAACCCTAACCCTAACTTAAACTTACCCTTAACCGTAACCCAAACGAAAACTTAACCCTAACCCTAACACTAACCCTAACCCTAACCCTAACGCAAACCTAACCCTAACCGTAACCCTAACCCTATCCCTAAACCTAACGCAAAACTCACACTAATTCCTAACCCTAACCCTAACCCTAAACTTAACACTAACGCAAACCTAACCCTAAACCTAACCCTAACCCTAATCCTAACCTTAACGCAAACCTAACCGTCACCCTAACCGTAACCCTAACCCTAACGCAAACCAAACCCTAACCTTAACCCTAACCCTAACCACACCCTAACCCTAACCCTAACCCTAACCCTAACGCAAACCTAACCCTAACACTAACCCTAAATCTAACCCTAAACTTAAAACTAACCTTAACCCTAACCCTAACGCAAACCTAACCCTAACCGTAACTCTAACTCTAACCATAAACCTAAACCCTAACATAACCCTAACCCTAAGCCTAACCCTAACGCAAACCTAACCGTAACCCTAACCCTAACCTTAAATCTAACCTTAACCCTAACCCTAATGAAAACCTAACACTAACACTAACCCTAACTCTAACCCTAATGCAAACCTAACCCTAAACTTAACCATAACCCTAAACCTAACGCTAACCGAACCCTAAATCCTAACCCTAACCCTAACCCTAAACCTAACCCTAACACAAACCTAAACCTAACCATAAACCTAACACTAAACCTAACCCAAACCATAACCCTAACGCAAACCTAACCCTCACCTTAACCCTAAACCTAACACTAATGCAAACCTAACCCTAACCCTAACCGTAAACCTAACCCTAACCCTAACGCAAACCTAACCGTAACCCTAACCCTAATCCTAACCTTAAAACATACCCTTAAACCTAACCCTAATGAAAACTTAACCCTAACCCTAACCCTAACCCTAACGCAAACCTAACCCTAACCCTAACACTAACCCTAACCCTAACCCTAAGCCTAACTCAAACCTAACCCGAAATCCTAACCCTAACCTTAACCCTAAACCTAACCATAACGCAAAACTAACCCTAAACCTAACCCTAACCCTAACCCTAACCCTAATCCTAAACCTATCCCAAACCCTAATCCTAACGCAAACCTAAACCTCACCCTAACCCTAACCTTAACGCAAACCTAACCCTAAACTTAACGCTAACCATAAAACACTAATGCTAACCCTAACCCTAACCCTAACCCTAACCCTAACCCTAACCCAAACCCTAATCCTAAACCCTAGCCCTATCCCTAACCCTAACCATAACCCTAACCCTAACTCTAACGCAAACCTAACCCTAAACCTAACCCTAACCCTAACCTTAAACCCTAACCCTAAACCTAACCCTAACCCTAACGCAAACCTAACCGTAACCCTAACGCTAACACTAACCATAGACCTAACCCTAACCATAACCCTAACCGTAACCCTAACCTTAACGCAAACCTAACCCTAACATTAACCCTAACGCTAACACAACCCTAACCCTAACCCTAACCCTAACGCAAACCTAACCTTAACCCTAATCTAACCCTAACGAAAACCTAACCCTAATCCAAACCCTAAATCTAATTCTATTGCAAACCTAAACCTAAATCCTAACCGTAACACTAACCCTAACCCTTACGCATACCTAACCCTAACCCTAACCCTATCGCAAACCTAAACTTAACCCTATCCCTAACCCTAACACTAACACAAGCCTATCCCTAAACCTAACCCTATCCATAAACCTAACCTTAACCCTAAACCTAACCTAACCCTAACCCAAACCCTAACCCTAACCCTAACGCAAACGTAACCCTAACCCTAACCCTAACCTTAACGCAAACCTAACCCTAAACTTAACGCTCACCCTAAAACCCTAACGCTAACCCTAACCCTAACCATGACCCTAAACCCTAGCGCTTTCCCTAACCCTAACCCTAACCCTAACGCAAACCTAACTCTAACCCTAACCTTAAACCTAACCTTACCTTAAAATTAACCTTAACCCTAACCCTGACGCAAACCTAACCGTAACCCTAACCCTAACACTAACCCTAGACCTAACCCTAACCATAACCCTAACCGTAACCCTAAACCTAACGCAACCTAACCCTAACATTAACCCTAACCCTAACCCAACCCTAACCCTAATCCTAACCCTAACCCTAACGCAAACCTAACACTAACCATAACCCTAAAGCTAAAACTAAACTTAAAACTAACCATAACCCTAACCCTAACGCACACCTAACGCTAACCCTAACTCTTACTCTAACCCTAAACCTAAACCCTAACCCTAACCCTAACCCTATCCTTAAACCCTAACCCTAACCCTAACCCTAACCATAACGCAAACCTACCCGTAAACCTAACCCTAAATCCTAACCCTAACCCTAACCATAACCCTAACACTAACCCTAACGCAAACCTAATCCTAAACTTAACGCTAACCCTAAAACCCTAACGCTAACCCTAACCCTAACCCTAACCCAAACACAAACCTAACCCTAAAAACCTAATGCTAACCCTAAACCTAACCGTAACCCTAATACAAACCTAACCCTAAACATAACCCTAACCCTAACCCTAACCCTAAACCCTAGCCCTATCCATAAACCTAACCCTAACCCTCACCCTAATGGAAACATAACCCTAACCCTAACCCTAAAACTAACGCAAACCTAACCCTAAACCTAACCCTAACCCTAACACTAACCCTAACGTAAACGTAACCGTAACCCTAACCCTAACCCTAACCCTAAGTCAAACCTAACCCTAACCCTAACCCAAACCCTAACCTTAACCCTAACGCTAACCCTAACCCTAATGCTAACCTAACCATAACCCTAACCCTAACCCTAACCCTAACGCAAACCTAAACCTAACCCTAAACCTAACGCAAACCTAACCCTAAATCCTAACCCTAACCCTAACCTATCCCTAACTCTAAACCTAACACAAACCTAACACTAAATCCTAACCCTAACACTAACCCTAACCCTAACGCATACCTAACCCTAACCCTAACCCTAACGCATACCTAACCTTAACCCTAACCCTAACCCTAACCCTAACACAAGCCTATCCCTAAACCTAACCCTATCCATAAACCTAACCCTAACCCTAACCCTAACCTAACCCTAACCCTAACCCTAACCCTAACCTTAACGCAAACCTAACCCTAAACTTAACGCTAACCATAAAACCCTAACGCTAACCCTAACCCTAAACCTAACCCTAACCCTAACCCTAACCCTAACCCTAACCCAAACCCTAACCCTAAACCCTAGCCCTATCCCTAACCCTAACCATAACCGTAACCCTAACCCTAACGCAAAACTAACCCTAACCCAAACCCTAATCCTAACCCTAACCTTAAAACTAACCTTAACCCTAATCCTAACGCAAACCTAACCGTAACCCTAACCCTAACACTAACCCAAGACCTAACCCTAACCATAATTCTAACCGTAACCCTAACCCTAACGCAAACCTAAACCTAACATTAACCCTAACCCTAACCCAACCCTAACCCTAACCCTAACACTAACCCTAACGCAAACCTAACCCTAACCATAACCCTAAAGCTAACCCTAAACTTAAAACTAACCTTAACCCTAACCCTAACGCAAACCTAACCCTAACCCTAACACTAACCCTAACACTAAACCTAACGCCAACCTAACCCTAACCCTAACCCTAATCCTAACCCTAACCCTAAACATAACCCTAACCCTAACCCTAACCCTAAACCCTAGCTCTATCCCTAACCCTAACCCTAACCCTAACCCTAATGGAAACATATCCCTCACCCTAACCCTAAAACTAACGCAAACCTAACCCTAAACCTAACCATAACCCTAACCCTAACCCTAACGCAAACCTAACCCTAACCCTAACCCTAACCCTAACACAAACCTAACCCTAACCCTAACACTAACCCTTATGCAAACCTATCCTTAACCCTAACACTAACCCTAACTTTAACCCTAACGCAAATCTTACCTAACCGTAACACTAACCCTAAACCTAACGCAATCCAAACCTGAACCCTAACCCTAACCCTAACAATAACCCTAACACAAGCCTATCCCTACACCTAACCCTATGCATACACCTAACCCTAACCCTAACCCTAACTTAAACCTAACCCTAAGCCTAACCCTAACCCAACCCCTAACCCTAACCCTAACGCAACCTAACGCTAACCCTAACCCTAACCTTAACGCAAATCTAACCCTAAACTTAACGCTACCCATAAAACCCTAACGCTAAACCTAACCCTAACCCTAACCGTAACCCTAAACCTAACGCAAACCTAACCCTAACATTAACCCTAACCCAAACCCAACCTTAACACTAACCCTAAACTTAAACCTAACGCAAACCTAAACCTAACCATAACCCTAAAGCTAAACCTAAACTTAAATCTAACCTTAACCCTAACACTAACGCAAACCTAACGCTAATTCTAACTCTCACACTAACCCTAACCCTAAACCCTAACCCTAACTCTAAACCTAACCCTAAACCTAACGCAAACCTAACCGTAACCCTAACCCTAAATCCTAACCCTAACCCTAACTCTAACCCTAACCCTAACACTAACCCTAACACTAAACCTAACGCCAACCTAACCCTAACCCTAACCCTAATCCTAACCCTAACCCTAAACATAAACCTAACCCTAACCCTAACCCTAAACCCTAGCCCTATCCCTAACCCTAACCCTAACCCTAACCCTAATGGAAACATAACCCTAAATCTAACCCTAACCCTAACGCAAACCTAACCCTTATCCTAACCCTAACCCTAACACAAACCTAACCCTAACCCTAACACTAACCCTTATGCAAACCTATCCTTAACACTAACCCTAACCATAATTTTAACCCTAACGCAAATCTTACCTAACCCTAACACTAACCCTAACCCTAACGCATACCTAACCCTAACCCTAACCCTAACCCTAACGCAATCCAAACCTGAACCCTAACCCTAACCCTAACAATAACCCTAACACAAGCCTATCCCTACACCTTACCCTATGCATACACCTAACCCTAACCCTAACCCTAACATAAACCTAACCCTAAGCCTAACCCTAACCCAACCCCTAACCCTAACCCTAACGCAACCTAACGCTAACCCTAACCCTAACTTTAACGCAAATCTAACCCTAAACTTAACGCTAACCATAAAACCCTAACGCTAACCCTAACCCTAACCCTAACCGTAACCCTAACCCTAACGCAAACCTAACCCTAACTCTAACCCTTAACCTAACCCTAACCTTAAAACTAACCTTAACCCTAACCCTAACGCAAACCTAACCCTAACCCTAACGCTAACACTAACCCTAGACCTTACCCTAACCATAACTTTAACCGTAACCCTAACCCTAACGCAAACCTAACCCTAACAGTAACCCTATCCCTAACCCAACCCTAACCCAAACCCTAACACTTTCGCAAACCTAACCCTAACCCTAACCCTAACCGTAACTCAAACCTAACCCTAAACCTAACCGCAACACTAACCCTAACCCTAACGCAAACCTAACCCTAACCCTAACCCTAAATCTAAACCTAACGCAAACCTAACCCTAAATCCTAACCCTAAAACTAACCCTAACCCTAACGCATACCTAACCCTAACCCTAACCCTAACGCAACCTAAACTTAACCCTATCCCTAACCCTAAACCTAACACAAGCCTATCCCTAAAACTAACCGTATCCATTAACCTAACCCTAACCCTAAACCTAACCTAACCCTAACCCTAACACTAACCCTAACCCTAACGCAAACCTAACCCTAACCCTAACCCTAACCTTAACGCAAACCTAAACCTAAACTTAACGCTAACCCTAAAACCCTAACGCTAACCCTAACCCTAACCCTATACCCTAGCGCTATCCCTAACCCTAACCCTAACGGTAACCCTAACCCGAACGCAAACCTAACCCTAACCCTAACCATAAACCTAACCCTAACCTTAAAACTAACCTTTACCCTAACCCTGACGCAAACCTAACCGTAACCCTACCCCTAACACTAACCCTAGACCTAACCCTAACCATAACCCTAACCGTAATCCTAACCCTAACGCAAACATAACCCTAACATTAACCCTAACCCAAACCCAACCCTAACCCTAACCCTAACCTTAACCCTATCGCAAACCTAACCCTAACCATAACCCTAAAGCTAAACCTAAACTTAAAACTAACCTTAACCGTAACACTCACGCAAACCTAACGCTAATTCTAACTCTCACACTAACCCTAACCCTAAACCCTAACCGTAACCCTAAACCTAACCCTAAACCTAACGCAAACCTAACCGTAACCCTAACCCTAAATCCTAACCCTAACCCTAACTCTAACCCTAACCCTAACGCAAACCTAACCCTAACACTAACCCTAACCCTAACCCTAACCCTAACCCTAACCCTAACCCTAACGCAAACCTAACCCTAACCCTAACCCTAATCCTAAACCTAACGCAAACCTAACCCTAAATCCTAACCCTAACCCTAACCCTAACGCAAACCTAACCCTAATCCTAACCCTAACCATAACCCTAACGCAAACCTAACCCTAACCTTAACCCTAACCCTAAACCTAACGCAAACCTAACCCTAAATCCTAACCCTAACCCTAACCCTAATGCAAACCTAACCCTAAACCTAACCCTAACCCTAACCCTAACCCTAACGCAAACCTAACCCTAAACGTAACCCTAACCCTAACCTTATACCCTAACCCTAACCCTAACCCTATCCCTAACGCAAACCTAACCGTAACCCTAACGCTAACACTAACCCTAGACCTAACCCTAACCGTAACCCTAACCGTAACCCTAACCTTAACGCAAACTTAAACCTAACATTAACCCTAACCCTAACCCAACCCTAAGCCTAACCCTAACCCTAACGCAAACCTAACCTTAACCCTAACCCTAACCCTAACGCAAACCTAACCCTAAACCTAACCGTAATACTAACCCTAACCCTATCGCATACCTAACCCTAATCCTAACCCTACATCTAAATCTATTGCAAACCTAACCCTAAATCCTAACCCTAACACTAACCCTAACCCTAACGCAAACCTAAACTTTACCCTATCCCTAACCCTAACACTAACACAAGCCTATCCCTAAACCTAACCCTATCCATAAACCTAACCTTAAACCTAAACCTAACCTAACCCTAACCCTAACACTAACCCTAACCCTAACGCAAACGTAACCCTAACCCTAACCCTAACCTTAACGCAAACCTAACCCTAAACTTAACGCTCACCCTAAAACCCTAACGCTAACCCTAACCCTAACCATGACCCTAAACCCTAGCGCTATCCCTAACCCTAACCCTAACCCTAACGCAAACCTAACCCTAACCATAACCCTAAAGCTAAACCTAAACTTAAAACTAACCATAAACCTAACCCTAACGCAAACCTAACGCTAACCCTAACTCTCACTCTAAACCTAACCCTAAACCCTAACCCTAACCCTAACCCTATCCTTAAACCCTAACCCTAACCCTAACCCTAACCCTAACGCAAACCTACCCTTAAACCTAACCCTAAGTCCTAACCCTAACCCTAACCATAACCCTAACCCTAACCCTAACGCAAACCTAATCCTAACTTAACGCTAACCCTAAAACCCTAACGCTAACCCTAACCCTAACTCTAACCCAAATACAAACCTAACACTAAAACCCTAACGCTAACCCTAACCCTAACCGTAACCCTAATACAAACCTAAACCTAAACATAACCCTAACCCTAACCCTAACCCTAAACCCTAGCCCTATCAATAAACCTAACCCTAACCCTAACCCTAATGGAAACATAACCCTAACCCTAACCCTAAAACTAACGCAAACCTAACCCTAAACCTAACCCTAACCCTAACACTAACCCTAACGTAAACGTAACCGTAACCCTAACCCTAACCCTAACCCTAACCCTAAGACAAACCTAACGCTAACCCTAACCCAAACCCTAACCGTAACTCTAACGCTAACCCTAACCCTAATGCAAACCTAACCCTAACCCTAACCCTAACCCTAACCCTAACCCTAACGCAAACCTAAACCTAACCCTAAACCTAACGCAAACCTAACCCTAAATCCTAACCCTAACACTAACCCTAACCCTAACGCATACCTAACCCTAACCCTAACCCTAACGCATACCTAACCTTAACCCTAACCCTAACCCTAACCCTAACACAAGCCTATCCCTAAACCTAACCCTATCCATAAACCTAACCCTAACCCTAACCCTAACCTAACCCTAACCCTAACCCTAACCCTAACCCTATCCCTAACGCAAACCTAACCCTAACCCTAACCCTAACCTTAACGCAAACCTAACCCTAAACTTAACGCTAACCATAAAACCCTAACGCTAACCCTAACCCTAACCCTAACCCTAACACTAACCCTAACCCTAACCCAAACCCTAACCCTAAACCCTAGCCCTATCCCTAACCCTAACCATAACCGTAACCCTAACCCTAACGCAAACCTAACCCTAACCCTAACCCTAATCCTAACCCTAACCTTAAAACTAACCTTAACCCTAATCCTAACGCAAACCAAAACGTAACCCTAACCCTAACACTAACCCTAGACCTAACCCTAACCATAACTCTAACCGTAACCCTAACCCTAAAGCAAACCTAACCCTAACATTAACCCTAACCCTAACCCAACCCTAACCCTAACCCTAACACTAACCCTAACGCAAACCTAACCCTAACCATAACCCTAAACCATCCCTAAACTTAAAACTAACCTTAACCCTAACCCTAACGCAAACCTAACCCTAACACTAACCCTAACACTAAACCTAACGCCAACCTAACCCTAACCCTAACCCTAATCCTAACCCTAACCCTAAACATAACCCTAACCCTAACCCTAACCCTAAACCCTAGCCCTATCCCTAACCCTAACCCTAACCCTAACCCTAACCATAATGGAAACATAACCCTAACCCTAACCCTAAAACTAACGCAAACCTAACCCTAAACCTAAACCTAACCCTAACACTAACCCTAACGTAAACGTAACCGTAACCCTAACCCTAACCCTAACCCTAACCCTAAGACAAACCTAACCCTAACCCTAACCGAAACCCTAACCTTAAACCTAACGCTAACCCTAAACCTAATGCAAACCTAACCCTATCCCTAACCCTAACCCTAACCCTAACCCTAACGCAAACCTAACCCTAACCTAAACCTAACGCAAATCTCACCCTAAATCCTAACCCTAACCCTAACCCTAACGCAAACCTAACCCTAACCCTAAACCTCACGCAAACCTAACCCTAAATCCTAACCCTAACCCTAACCCTAACCCTAACGCAAACCTACCCTAAACCTAACCCTAACCCTAACCCTAAACCTAACCCTAACACAAACCTAACCCTAACCCTAACACTAACCCTTATGCAAACCTATCCTTAACCCTAACCCTAACCCTAACTTTAACCCTAACGCAAATCTTACATAACCCTAACACTAACCCTAACCCTAACGCATACCTAACCCTAACCCTAACCCTAACCCTAACGCAATCCAAACCTGAACCCTAACCCTAACCCTAACAATAACCCTAACACAAGCCTATCCCTACACCTAACCCTATGCATACACCTAACACTAACCCTAACCCTAACTTAAACTTAACCCTAAGCCTAACCCTAACCCAAACCCTAACCCTAACCCTAACGCAACCTAACGCTAACCCTAACCCTAACCTTAAGGCAAATCTAACCCTAAACTTAACGCTAACCATAAAACCCTAACGCTAACCCTAACCCTAACCCTAACCGTAACCGTAACCCTAACGCAAACCTAACCCTAACTCTAACCCTTAACCTAACCCTAACCTTAAAACTAACCTTAACCCTAACCCTAACGCAAACCTCCCCCTAACCCTAACGCTAACACTAACACTAGACCTAACCCTAACCATAACCCTAACCGTAACACTAACCCTAACGCAAACCTAACCCTAACAGTAACCCTAACCCTAACCCAACCATAACCCTAACCCTAACCCTATCGCAAACCTAACCCTAACCCTAACCCTAACCCTAACGCAAACCTAACCCTAAATCCTAACCCTAAAACTAACCCTAACACTAACGCATACCTAACCCTAACCCTAACCCTAACGCAACCTAAACTTAACCCTATCCCTAACCCTAACTCTAACACAAGCCTATCCCTAAAACTAACCCTATCCATAACCCTAACCCTAAACGTAAACCTAACCTAACCCTAACCCTAACACTAACCCTAACCCTAACGCACACCTAACCCTAACCCTAACCTTTACGCAAACCTAAACCTAAACTTAACGCTAACGCTAAAACCCTAACGCTAACCCTAACCCTAACCCTAAACCCTAGCGCTATCCCTAACCCTAACCCTAACCGTAACCCTAACCCGAACGCAAACCTAACCCTAACCCTAACCCTAAACCTAACCCTAACTTAAACCTAACGTTAACCCTAACCCTGACGCAAACCTAACCGTAACCCTAACCCTAACACTAACCCTAGACCTAACCCTAACCATAACCCTAACCGTAATCCTAACCCTAACGCAAACCTAACCCTAACATTAACCCTAACCCAAACCCAACCCTAACCCTAACCCTAACCTTAACCCTAACGCAAACCTAACCCTAACCATAACCCTAAAGCTAAACCTAAACTTAAAACTAACCTTAACCCTAACACTAACGCAAACCTAACGCTAATTCTAACTCTCACTCTAACCCTAACCCTAAACCCTAACCCTAACCCTAAACCTAACCCTAAACCTAACGCAAACCTAACCGTAACCCCAACCCTAAATCCTAACCCTAACCCTAACTCTAACCCTAACCCTAACGCAAACCTAACCCTAACACTAAACCTAACCCTAACCCTAAACCTAACCCTAACCCTAACCCTAACCCTAACCCTAACGCAAACCTAACCCTAACCCTAAACCTAACCCTAAACCTAACGCAAACCTAACCCTAAATCCTAACCCTAACCCTAACCCTAACGCAAACCTAACCCTAATCCTAAACCTAACCATAACCCTAACGCAAACCTAACCCTAACCTTAACCCTAACCCTAAACCTAACGCAAACCTAACCCTAAATCCTAACCCTAACCCTAACCCTAATGCAAACCTAACCCTAAACCTAACCCTAACCCTAACCCTAACCTTAAACCCTAACCCTAACCCTAACCCTAACCCTAACGCAAACCTAACCGTAACCCTAACGCTAACACTAACCCTAGACCTAACCCTAACCATAACCCTAACCGTAACCCTAACCTTAACGCAAACTTATCCCTAACATTAACCCTAACCCTAACCCAACCCTAACCCTAACCCTAACCCTAACGCAAACCTAACCTTAAGACTAACCCTAACCCTAACGCAAACCTAACCCTAAACCTAACCGTAATACTAACCCTAACCCTAACGAAAACCTAACCCTAATCCTAACCCTAACTCTAAATCTATTGCAAAATTAACCCTAAATCCTAACCCTAACACTAACCCTAACCCTTACGCATACCTAACCCTAACCCTAACCCTAACGCAAACCTAACGCTAATTCTAACTCTCACTCTAACCCTAACCCTAAACCCTAACCCTAACCCTAAACCTAACCCTAAACCTAACGCAAACCTAACCGTAACCCTAACCCTAAATCCTAACCCTAACCCTAACTCTAACCCTAACCCTAACGCAAACCTAACCCTAACACTAAACCTAACCCTAACCCTAAACCTAACCCTAACCCTAACCCTAACCCTAACCCTAACGCAAACCTAACCCTAACCCTAAACCTAACCCTAAACCTAACGCAAACCTAACCCTAAATCCTAACCCTAACCCTAACCCTAATGCAAACCTAACACTAAACCTAACCCTAACCCTAACCCTAACCTTAAACCCTAACCCTAACCCTAACCCTAACCCTAACGCAAACCTAACCGTAACCCTAACGCTAACACTAACCCTAGACCTAACCCTAACCATAACCCTAACCGTAACCCTAACCTTAACGCAAACTTAACCCTAACATTAACCCTAACCCTAACCCAACCCTAACCCTAACCCTAACCCTAACGCAAACCTAACCTTAAGACTAACCCTAACCCTAACGCAAACCTAACCCTAAACCTAACCGTAATACTAACCCTAACCCTAACGAATACCTAACCCTAATCCTAACCCTAACTCTAAATCTATTGCAAAATTAACCCTAAATCCTAACCCTAACACTAACCCTAACCCTTACGCATACCTAACCCTAACCCTAACCCTAACGCAAACCTAACGCTAATTCTAACTCTCACTCTAACCCTAACCCTAAACCCTAACCCTAACCCTAAACCTAACCCTAAACCTAACGCAAACCTAACCGTAACCCTAACCCTAAATCCTAACCCTAACCCTAACTCTAACCCTAACCCTAACGCAAACCTAACCCTAACACTAAACCTAACCCTAACCCTAAACCTAACCCTAACCCTAACCCTAACCCTAACCCTAACGCAAACCTAACCCTAACCCTAAACCTAACCCTAAACCTAACGCAAACCTAACCCTAAATCCTAACCCTAACCCTAACCCTAACGCAAACCTAACCCTAATCCTAACCCTAACCATAACCCTAACGCAAACCTAACCCTAACCTTAACCCTAACCCTAAACCTAACGCAAACCTAACCCTAAATCCTAACCCTAACCCTAACCCTAATGCAAACCTAACCCTAAACCTAACCCTAACCCTAACCCTAACCTTAAACCCTAACCCTAACCCTAACCCTAACCCTAACGCAAACCTAACCGTAACCCTAACGCTAACACTAACCCTAGACCTAACCCTAACCATAACCCTAACCGTAACCCTAACCTTAACGCAAACTTAACCCTAACATTAACCCTAACCCTAACCCAACCCTAACCCTAACCCTAACCCTAACGCAAACCTAACCTTAAGACTAACCCTAACCCTAACGCAAACCTAACCCTAAACCTAACCGTAATACTAACCCTAACCCTAACGAATACCTAACCCTAATCCTAACCCTAACTCTAAATCTATTGCAAAATTAACCCTAAATCCTAACCCTAACACTAACCCTAACCCTTACGCATACCTAACCCTAACCCTAACCCTAACGCAAACCTAAACTTAACCCTATCCCTAACCCTAACACTAACACAAGCCTATCCCTAAACCTAAACCTCTCCATAAACCTAACCTTAAACCTAAACCTAACCTAACCCTAACCCTAACCCTAACGCAAACGTAACCCTAACCCTAACCCTAACCTTCACGCAAACCTAACCCTAAACTTAACGCTCATCCTAAAACCCTAACGCTAACCCTAACCCTAACCATGACCCTAAACCCTAGCGCTATCCCTAACCCTAACCCTAACCCTAACGCAAACTTAACCCTAACCCTAACCTTAAACCTAACCCTAACCTTAAAATTAACCTTAACCCTAACCCTGACGCAAACCTAACCGTAACCCTAACCCTAACACTAACCCTAGACCTAACACTAACCATAACCCTAACCGTAACCCTAACCCTAACGCAAACTAACCCTAACATTAAACCTAACCCTAACCCAACCCTAAACCTAACCCTAACCCTAACCCTAACGTAAACCTAACCCTAACCATAACCCTAAAGCTAAACCTAAACTTAAAACTAACCATAAACCTAACCCTAACGCAAACCTAACGCTAACCCTAACTCTCACTCTAAACCTAACCCTAAACCCTAACCCTAACCCTAACCCTATCCTTAAACCCTAACCCTAACCCTAACCCTAACCCTAACGCAAACTTACCCGTAAACCTATCCATAACCCTAACCATAACCCTAACCCTAACCCTAACGCAAACCTAATCCTAAACTTAACGCTAACCCTAAAAGCCTAACGCTAACCCTAACCCTAACCCTAACCCAAATACAAACCTAACCCTAAAACCCTAACGCTAACCCTAACCCTAACCGTAACCCTAATACAAACCAAACCCTAAACATAACCCTAACCCTAACCCTAACCCTAAACCCTAGCCTTAGCCCTAAACCTAACCCTAACCCTAACCCTAATGGAAACATAACCCTAACCCTAACCCTAAAATTAACGCAAACCTAACCCTAAACCTAACCCTAACCCGAACACTAACCCTAACGTAAACGTAACCGTAACCCTAACCCTAACCCTAACCCTAACCCTAACCAAACCCTAACCTTAACCCTATCGCTAACCCTAACCCTAATGCAAACCTAACCCTAACCCTAACCCTAACCCTAACCCTAACCCTAACGCAAACCTAACCCAAAACCTAAACCTCACGCAAACCTAACCCTAAATCCTAACCCTAACCCTAACCCTAACCCTAACGCAAACCTAACCCTAACCCTAAACCTCACGCAAACCTAACCCTAAACCTAACCGTAACACTAACCCTAACCCTAACGCATACCTAACCCTAACCCTAACCCTAACGCATACCTAACCTTAACCATAACCCTAACCCTAACCCTAACACAAGCCTATCCCTAAACCTAACCCTATCCATAAACCTAACCCTAACCCTAACCCTAACCTAACCCTAACCCTAACCCTAACCCTAACCCAAAACCTAACCCTAACGCAAACCTAACCCTAATCCTAACCCTAACCTTAACGCAAACCTAACCCTAAACTTAACGCTAACCATAAAAACCTAACGCTAACCCTAATCCTAACCCTAACCCTAACCCTAACCCTAACCCAAACCCTAACCCTAAACCTTAGCCCTATACCTAACCCTAACCATAACCGTAACCCTAACCCTAACGCAAACCTAACCCTAACCCTAACCCTAATCCTAACCCTAACATTAAAACTAACCTTAACCCTAATCCTAACGCAAACCTAAACGTAACCCTAAACCTAACACTAACCCTAGACCTAACCCTAACCATAACTCTAACCGTAACCTAACCCTAACGCAAACCTAACCCTAACATTAACCCTAACCCTCAGCCAACCCTAACCCTAACCCTAACACTAACCCTAACGCAAACCTAACCCTAACCATAACCCTAAAGCTAACCCTAACCTTAAAACTAACCTTAACCCTAACCCTAACGCAAACCTAACCCTAACCTTAACACTAACCCTAACACTAAACCTAACGCCAACCTAACCCTAACCCTAACCCTAATCCTAACCCTAACCCTAAACATAACCCTAACCCTAACCCTAACCCTAAACCCTAGCCCTATCCCTAACCCTAACCCTAATGGAAACATAACCCTAACCCTAACCCTAAAACTAACGCAAACCTAACCCTAAACCTAACCCTAACCCTAACACTAACCCTAACGTAAACGTAACCGTAACCCTAACCCTAACCCTAACCCTAACCCTAAGACAAACCTAACCCTAACCCTAACCCAAACCCTAACCTTAACCCTAACGCTAACCCTAACCCTAATGCAAACCTAACCCTATCCCTAACCCTAACCCTAACCCTAACCGTAACGCAAACCTAACCCTAACCCTAAACCTAACGCAAACCTAACCCTAAATCCTAACCCTAACCCTAACCCTAACGCAAACCTAACCCTAACCCTAAACCTCACGCAAACCTAACCCTAAATCCTAACCCTAACCCTAACCCTAACGCAAACCTACCCTAAACCTAACCATAACCCTAACCCTAATCCTAACGCAAACCTAACCCTAAACCTAACCCTAACCCTAACACAAACCTAACCCTAACCCTAACACTAACCCTTATGCAAACCTATCCTTAACCCTAACCCAAACCCTAACTTTAACCCTAACGCAAATCTTACCTAACCATAACACTAACCCTAACCCTAACGCATACCTAACCCTAATCCTAACCCTAACCCTAACGCAATCCAAACCTGAACCCTAAACCTAACCCTAACAATAACCCTAACACAAGCCTAACCCTACACCTAACCCTATGCATACACCTAACTGTAACCCTAACCCTAACTTAAACCTAACCCTAAGCCTAACCCTAACCCAACCCCTAATCCTAACCCTAACGCAACCTAACGCTAACCCTAACCTTAAACTTAAAGCAAATCTAACCCTAAACTTAACGCTAACAATAAAACCCTAACGCTAACCCTAACCCTAACCCTAACCGTAACCCTAACCCTAACGCAAACCTAACCCTAACTCTAACCCTTAACCTAACCCTAACTTTAAAACTAACCTTAACCCTAACCCTACCGCAAACCTAACCCTAACCCTAACGCTAACACTAACACTAGACCTAACCCTAACCATAACCCTAACCGTAACCCTAACCCTAACGCAAACCTAACCCTAACAGTAACCCTAACCCTAACCCAACCATAACCCTAACCCTAACCCTATCGCAAACCTAATCCTAACCCTAACCCTAACCCTAACGCAAACCTAACCCTAAATCTAACCGCAACACTAACCCTAACCCTAACGCAAACCTAACCATAACCCTAACCCTAACTCTAAACCTAACGCAAACCTATCCCTAAATCCTAACCCTAAACCTAACCGCAACACTAACCCTAACCCTAACGCAAACCTAACCCGAACCGTAACCCTAACTCTAAACCTAACGCAAACCTAACCCTAAATCCTAACCCTAAAACTAACCCTAACCCTAACGCATACCTAACCCTAACCCTAACCTTAACGCAACCTAAAATTAACCCTATCCCTAACCCTAACACTAACACAAGCCTATCCCTAAAACTAACCCTAGCCATAAACATAACCCTAACCCTAAACCTAACCTAACCCTAACCCTAACACTAACCCTAACCCTAACGCAAACCTAACCCTAACCCTAACCCTAACCTTAACGCAAACCTAAACCTAAACTTAATACTAATCCTAAAACTCTAACGCTAACCCTAACCCTAACCCTAAACCCTAGCGCTATCCTTAACCCTAACCCTAACCGTAACCCTAACCCGAACGCAAACCTAACCCTAACCCTAACCCTAAACCTAACCCTAATCTTAAAACTAACCTTAACCCTAACCCTGACGAAAACCTAACCGTAACCCTAACCCTAACACTAACCCTAGACTTAACCCTAACCATAACCCTAAACGTAATCCTAACCCTAACGCAAACTTAACCCTAACATTAACCCTAACCCTAACCCAACACTAACCCTAACCCTAACCTTAACCCTAACGCAAACCTAACCCTAAACATAACCCTAAAGCTAAACCTAAACTTAAAACTAACCTTAACCCTAACCCTAACGCAAACCTAACGCTAACTCTAACTCTCACTCTAACCCTAACCCTAAACCCTAACCCTAACCTAACCCTAATCCTAACCCAAACCCTAACCCTAACCCTAAACCTAACCCTAAACCTAACGCAAACCTAACCCTAAATCCTAACCCTAACCCTAACGCAAACCTAACCCTAAACCTAACCGTAATACTAACCCTAACCCTAACGCATACCTAACCCTAATCCTAACCCTAACTCTAAATCTATTGCAAACCTAACCCTAAATCCTAACCCTAACACTAACCCTAAACCTTACGCATACCTAACCCTAACCCTTACCCTAACGCAAACCTAAACTTAACCCTATCCCTAACCCTAACACTAACACAAGCCTATCCCTAAACCTAACCCTATCCATAAACCTAACCTTAACCCTAAACCTAACCTAACCCTAACCCTAACCCTAACCCTAACCCTAACGCAAACCTAACCGTAACCCTAACCCTAACCTTAATGCAAACCTAACCCTAAATTTAACGCTCACCCTAAAACCCTAACGCTAACCCTAACCCTAACCATGACCCTAAACCCTAGCGCTATCCCTAACCCTAACCCTAACCCTAACGCAAACCTAACCCTAACTCTAACCTAAACCTAACCCTAACCTTAAAACTAACCTTAACCCTAACCCTGACGCAAACCTAACCGTAACCCTAACCCTAACACTAACCCTAGACCTAACCCTAAACATAACCCTAACCGTAACCCTAACCTTAACGCAAACCTAACCCTAACATTAACCCTAACCCTAACCCTAACCCTACCCGTAAACCTAACCCTAAATCCAAACCCTAACCCTAACCATAACCCTAACCCTAACCCTAATCCTAACCCTACCCTAAGGCAAACCTAACCGTAAATCCTAACACTAACCCTAACCCTAACCCTAACCCTAACCCTAACCCTAACACTAACGCAAACCTAACCCTAAACCTAACCCTAACCTAACCCTAACCCTAACGCAAACGTAACCCTAACCCTAACCCTAACCCTAACCCTAACCCTAACACAAACCTAACCCTAACCCTAACCCTAACCCTAACCCTAAACCTAACCCTAATCCTAACCCTAATGCAAACCTAACCCTAACACTAACCCTAACCCAAACCCTAACGCAAACGTAACCCTAAACCTAAACCTAACCCTAACCGTAACCCTAACGCAAACCTAACCCTAAACCTAAGCCTAAACTTAACCCTAACCCTAACCCTAACCCTAACCCTAACCCTAACTCTAATCCCTAACCCTAACCCTAACCCTAACGCAAAACTAACCGTAACCATAACCCTAACCCTAACCTTAAACCTAACCTTAACCCTGACCCTGACGAAAACTTAACCCTAACCCTATCCCTAACCCTAACCCTGACGCAAACGTAACCCTAACCCTAACCCTAACCCTAACGCAAACCTAACCCTAAACCTAACCCTAACCCTAACCTTAACCCTAACGCAAACTTAACCCTAACCCTAACCCTAACCCTAACCCTAACCCTAACCCTAAACCTAACCCTAACCCTAACGCAAACTTAACCCTACACCCAAAACCTAACCCTAACCCTAACCCTAACCCAAAGCCTAACCCTAACGCAAACCAAACCATAACCCTAACCTTAACCCTAACCCTAACGCAAACCTAACCCTAACCCTAACCCTAAACCTAACCCTAACCCTAACCCTAACGCAAACCTAACTGTAACCCTAACCCTAACACTAACCATAAACCTAAACTTAACCATAACCCTAACGAAAACCAACCCTAAACCTAACCCTAACCATAACCCTAATGCTAACCTAAACCTAACGCTAACCCTAACCATAACCCTAACGCATACCTAAACCTGAACCTAATCCTAACCTTAACCCTAACGCAAACCTTACCCTAACCCTAACCCTAACCCTAACCCTAACCTTGTGACGGGCCAGCCGCCACGAGTCGATCAGTACCTGAATGGGGGAGTGGGAATGAAATAAAAGACACACACAAATGCTAATGCTGCCGGTCTTCAGTCATTCTGAAGCCCTGAGTTTATTATCTCTAACCAATATATACAATTTGAGTACGTGCAGTTAAACGAAGAAGATATGCATTATCTCAGTGAAAGTAAATCTTTCCAGCTTCAACCTTACTTTGACATAGAAGATACAAGGTCACTGAAACTCACAAAAGTAAATATTTCAAGGAGACAGAATCTACTATTTGTCTAGAAAGCCCTTAGTTTTCTGTGTCTGGGAACTGGCCGTTTTCACCACATTCCTCAGCAGCCGTTAGGCGCTTCTCAGATAAGGCAGAGACAATGTTATGGGGGCAGAAACCGAGCCAGTCTGCAAGGTTCAGGATTGCAAGAAACCATGGCTCCCCACATCTCCCCCTTTTTTATTTTATAAAAGCAAAGTCCATCCAGCCAGGATGGCGAGGTGACGGTGCCTGACTTAGGCATTTCAGGACGCCTGCCTCAACTTACCCGTCATTGGTACTCATATTTTATTAATACAAGCCCTGTCTTAGGTGTTGAAGCGGCTCCCAAGTATTTGCCCGTCGTTGACTAACCCGCCCCTCTAAATGCATGGGGGAGAAAGACTTAAGGCTTCGCCTTGAGCTCAAGCTGATGGATGTCAGCTCGTAAGTCTAACATCCTGCTGATGAAACATCTGATGAGGATAGGGAGTAGGCACAGAACCAAGCAGACACAGATGCCCAATGTAAGAAATATTATAACAGAATGGGTAATATAAGGCATAGAGGGCAAAACACTCCTAAGAACATCAACAAACTCAGAGGCAGCCTGAGCTGCATCAAATTTCAAGGGTTCAGCTTCTCTCATACTTTGAACTTTATCATGAAGCTGAAGCATATCTAAAGACAAATTAGCATTATGTCAAATTCCTTGAAGATGTAAACGAACCCGATTCCAATCATATTGACTACTATTATACTTTTTAGAAGTGACACATATCCAATGATATTTTGAATGACATTTTAAATGAGATTTAACTTTCATACCTTGAATGACATTTTTCATATACTGAACTGTATCATAAAGGGCATTCACTTTTTGTTCTAATTTCTCATCAATAGCTTTTTGGGTCCCTAAAGCTAAAGTAACATTTTTTGAAAGAGTATTAACATAATGAGCATTTTGAATAGTCTGAGAAAGAGCCACAGCTGCTGTAGCAGCAGTTGCAATAATAGTAACCAAAGCCATAATTCCTGTAATTAGAAGTCCAATAAACCGCTTTGGTCTACTCAAAGTATACTCAATTTCTTTGAAAATCTGTAAACTTCTTTTAGTATATCAAGGTCCAGAAATATTAACAGGAAGCATAACAAAAGATGGTTGTTTAAGTATCATAACATGAGTTCCTGATGGTACCCAAGAAATACAATTTGCTAAAGAACAATTGCTACAGGATACATGAAATTGATTTCCTACAAAGTGTACATTAACATTTCCAATCAACAGTGCATAAGGAGAAGGAACACAAGCAGATACATTAACAGTCTCAGCAACAATAGTCCAATCCCTAGTTCCGTCTTCCAAAATCCTCATGGGCAGAGAGAGCCTGGTTTCAACCTTATCCATTGCTCCCATAAGCCTCCATAGTGAATTTTGTTGATACTGCGTATCAGAAGTCCAAAGTCCAGAAGTCAGTTCTCTGGCCCATCCTGACCGGTTACTTCTTGACCAGTCAATGATATATCTGTTTGTCCCGGGGATGTCATAACGAACAGGATCATTGCCAGGACAGGCTCTCCATGGGACAGTCTCAGTATTTAATTTCAATCTTTTATTGCAAGATGGACGCGATGGAGGGACGGGCAGATTTATTTTGCGTCCTCCTGACCAATCGCCTAGCATGTTAAGACGAATAGTCCATCCAACTAAAGAGTCATTAATGTGCATAGTGACAGGAGAACTGCGCAAGCACCCAGATGTAGACCTATTTTTTGTAATACAAATAGGCAAACCTATTCCTATACCATTATAAGTGAACTTCTTCTCCAAATGCTGTTTCATGTGTCCATCAGAGGGCAGTCCTAAGACATGGGTGTCATTAACATAGACTGGAATCTCAGGACCGTCCCACACTGTGGGGTGGAGGATTGGTGGATCAGGTACATAGGCCCAATACGTCTGGTCTTTTTCTGCATTGCTGAAGACTATCAGCCTCATCAGTAGGTAGAGGGTCCACATGTCGCACCAATCGTTCTGGCAGCCACCGAGGGCCTTCTGCATCCTGTGGAAAAATACATACATGTCCTCGTCCCCATATGAGGACTGGATCTGGGCCTTGCCAAGAGCCCGTAAGTGGATCTTTCCATTTGACTAAAGCCTGAGGGGCAGTAGAAGGATGCCAAAAACGTTCTGCAGCACTTTTATCATGGGCATCCAAGGTCAAGAAATTTTGAATAAAGAGAGAATGAGACAGATAATTATGAGGCGTCAGGGGATATAACTCTCTTTTTTTTATTTTATGCAAATTAACTTTCAATGTACCATGAGTGCGCTCAACAATCCCTTGTCCTTGGGGATTGTAAGGAATGCCAGTAACATGATTGATCGAAAATTGCTGGCAAAATAGAAAAAATTTTTTGCTGGTATAACCTGAGCCATTATCTGTTTTAAGTTTTTTAGGAGTTCCAATCATGGCAAATGCAGCAAGACAATGTCTGATTACATGTGACGTTGCTTCTCCGGTCTGAGCCGTGGCCACAACGAATCCGGAGAAGGTATCAATAGAGACATGAACATATTTTAACTTTCCAAATTCAGGTATATGAGTCACATCCATTTGCCATAAGTCATTAGGACGCAGGCCTCGAGGGTTGACTCCATAATGAGGCACAGGTTGGAGATGTGAACAATCCGGACACTGTTTTACTATCTGACGTGCTGCTTTTCTGGTTATTTTATACTGTAGTCTCAAGCTCTGGCTATTTTGATGATGGAGACTATGAGCCTTTTGTGTCTTTTCTATTTGAGTCAAGGCAATGAGCTGAGTAGCAGAGTCTGCAATTTGATTTCCTGAGGCTAAAGGACCTGGAAGATTAGAATGAGCTCTAATATGGCCAATGTAAAATTTTTTACAGCGTAACTGAATGGCCTGTTGTATCTGAAGAAACAGGTCCTGAATAACAGGATTACTGGTGCTAATAAAAGGTACCGTTTCTAAATTCCTGATGGCACGAACCACATAATGGCTGTCAGAGAATAAATTAAAAGACTGAGAAGCAAAGTCAAGCAATACCATATGAACTGCTCGAAGCTCAACTATCTGAGCTGAGGCAGGAGGTGTCTGTACTCTTTTAATGACTTTTTCATCGAGCGCATAAACAGCTACACCATTGCTAGATCCATCAGTAAAAATATTAGGTACAGCAGGAAGAGGAGTATGTGACACTATTGAAGGAAAAATTGGATCATGATGTTGAAAAAATTGAAGCAATTTATGCTTGGGATAATGATTATCCAAAGTTCCCACAAAATGAGCCAATGCAATAGGAAAACTGTTTGTAAACTGCATCAGGCCTTGAATTTGTGTTTTTGTAAAAGGGATAATAATAAAATCTGGCTCTTTTCCATAATATTTTCGAGCTTCTAGGCGGCTCTCCTGAATTAAACTGGCCACAAATTCATAATAAGGAGTAAGATTCTTTTGTGCAGCCACATGGAGGTGTATCCATCTAAGTGGCCCTTTTTGCCACAACACTGCTGTGGGTGTATGTTTGGTGTCCAGAACATACACATATAGAGGTTTAGAATAATCTAAAAAGGAAACATGCTGTTGCTGAATGGCTTTCTCAACCTTAGAAAGAGCCTTCCTTGCAGGCTCAGTAAGAGACCTGGAGGAGGTTGGATCAGAATCTCCTTTTAAAATTTCAAACAGTGGTTTAAGATCTCCAGTAGTTAATCCCAAAGAAGGACGTAGCCAATTAATATTTCCCAACAGCTTTTGAAAATCATTAAGAGATTTAAGATGATCTTTCCTAAGCTCTATTTTCTGGGGAGTGAAATACTGAGCAAATAAGTGCCATCCCAAGTAAGAATAAGGCTCACTTCTTTGCACTTTTTCAGGTGCAATAATAAGACCTGAGGCTAGAAGGTTTTTTTTCATATCTGCAAAGCAAGCTAACAACATTTCTTCTTTTTTACAAGCCAATAAGATGTCATCCATATAATGAATGATATACACAGAAGGAAACTGTTTTTTGGTGTTATCAATTGCTTTACTAACAAACTTCTGACACAAGGTAGGGCTATTGGCCATACCCTGGGGAAGGACTCTCCATTGATACCTTTTTACAGGTTCCTGGAAGTTTGGACTAGGAATGCTAAAGGCAAATCTCTTACAATCTTGGGGATGGAGTGGTATATTATAAAAGCAGTCTTTCAAATCTAGCACTATTTTATAAGTATCCTTTGGAATAGCAGAAGGATGAGGTAACCCTGGCTGGAGAGCACCCATAACTTCCATAGTTTCATTTACTTTTCTCAAATCTTGCAATAATCTCCATTTCCCTGATTTTTTCTTAATTACAAAAATGGGTGAATTCCAGGGTGACGTAGATTCAATTACATGGCCTTTATCAAGCTGCTCCTGTACTAGCGCTTGAGCGGCTAATATTTTTTCTTGAGTAAGGGGCCATTGATCTATCCACACAGGCGTATCAGATTTCCAAGTTATTGTTTTTGCAGTTTTTTGGTGGAGTACAGGTAAATCTATGACCCCTGGGGAAAATATCCCAGACCTGTTCTTTGTAAATTAGGGTTAGGCGAAATAGGTTCCTGACGTCCCTGTCCCTTAATGCCTAAGCCTTGTCCTGGGAGAAGCCCTTGATCAAACATTTGCTGAGTTACTTGAGTGCTTGGGCTATAAAGATAGACTCCCATATTACTCATAATATCTCGTCCCCACAAATTAACAGGCAGGCCGGGAATAATATATGGCTGGAAAGTCCCTTGATGTCCGTCCTCATCCTGCCATGACAACAAATTACTGCTTTGCTTAGGGGAATGAGATTGTCCTATGCCCTGCAAATCTGTAATAGTGTTTTGCATCGGCCAGTTAGATGGCCAGTGTTGTGCAGATATGCAGGAGACATCAGCGCCAGTATCCAAAAGTCCCTGAAAACCTTTTCCATTAATTTTAAGCTGCAAAACAGGTCGATCTCTTTTTATTTCCTGAACCCAATAAACATCAGAGGAACCGAATCCTCGGTCTCCACGTTCCTGATTTTGCCTATTTTTTCTTATTTTTACACGAGGCAAAATAATTAGCTGAGCTATGCGAGTTCCAGCAGGTATGACTGAAACATTCAAGGGTGAATGAGTCATGATTTTAATTTCTCCGGTAAAATCCTCATCAATAACTCCCGGGAAAACCTGAATCCCTTTCATAGTGGCACTGCTTCTTCCTAATAATAAACCTACAGTTTCTGGTGGTAGTGGCCCAAAGATTCCTGTGGGCAATGCTTGCATTCCCATCTCGGGAGTTAGTACAATGTTGGTGGTGGAACACAGGTCCAATCCTGCGCTACCTGAGGTGGCCTGAAATAAATCTGTGATGTATTTCCTCTCAGAGGCTCGTTTCCTCTTTGTCCCTGCATCTGCGCTGGGATCTGCAGTGCCCCATAGCATTGTTGATTCGGGGCCTGGGGCTGGCCCCTCACCCAGTTTCCCTGGATGGGCTTTTCATCTTTATCTGTCTTGGATCTGCATTCATTGGCCCAATGTTTTCCTCTCCTGCATTTAGGACACACATCTGGAGGCTTTCTCACAGGAGCAGCCGAGTTCTCAGATTCCCCTTTATGAGGGCATTGAGCAGCTCGATGTCTCTTTTTGCCACAAGTAAAACAAGCTCCAGAGCGACTTCCTGCATTAAATCTTGCTTGTTGATACAGTATTTCTTTCATAGGCTTTCCCTGAATAGCAGCCGCTATGGCTATGCCCTGTGTAAAAGAGGAACCTACATCAGAGCACAAGCGAATATAATCAGATATGGTTCCCTTTTTTCTGAATGGTCTAATAACAGCTTGACATGCAGAATTAGCATTCTCATAGGCAAGCTGTGTTATAAAGGACTGAGTGGCCATTGATGACCCAAAAATCCGCCCTGCAGCTGTACAGAGGCGAGATAAAAAATCTTGAAAGGGCTCATCGGGTCCTTGCCTTATCTGAGAAACATGATCCTCTTTGCGGGAAGTATCTGGCAGCATACGCCAGGCATCTTTTGCTGCAGCAGTGGTCTGAACATAAGCTCCTGCCACAAAGTCCATCTGATTCCTTAATTCAGCATATATTCCTTCTCCTGCTAACATGTCAAAAGTGATGGGAATTTGTCCTGAGGCATTCTGATTAGCTTTCTTCTTGCAATTTTCATAAAACTCGGATTTCCACAAAAGATAATCGCCCCCGGAAAGGCAAGCATGAGCAATATGCTTCCAATCCTCTGGAGGAGTAGCTTCATTAGACAAAGCATCCAGAATTGCTAAGGTGAAAGGGGCAATAGGGCCGTACTGTACACAAGCCTCTTTTAACTCTTTTAATTGTTTCCATTGAATTGGCCTCCATTCTCTAAACCTATTTCCTTCCTGGTCAATCCTGTCAAAAAGAGGATATACTCCAAATTGTTCTGTGGATTCCCCCTGCTTGTGAGCTTCCTCACAAGCCATTTGAAGAGGGGAACGCACATTAGAGTCTGATCCTGGCTTAACATAATTCGGCGGAGGCTTAGTAGGCATGTCCCAAACTGGGGGCTGCAACGGAGGACCCCACATACAGAGCTCCTCAGGAGGTGGTGCAAAAGGAATAACTCTGGGGGGATCTTTGCCCCGAGGATTCCATTGTTCTCTAAAAGGAATCTGGGGACCCCGAGGACAATTTCCTTTGTCCACAGCAACTTTAAGTTCAATCAACTGTCCCTGAATCATCTTTATCTGATCTGTAAGAGAAAGTGTAGTGCCTGCAGGTTGTCTGCCTTCTTGAGCCATAGCCACCAAAGGAGGGTATATGTTCCTATTATGTTTGGCTGCTTCATCCTCTGAGTCTTCCTGATCCTGAGAGTCTAAATCTTCCCAGTCCTCGACCGGAGGTTCATAATAAATAGGCTCTGTATCTTTAAAAAATTCTTCTGTGGGTTTGGCTTCCTCCCCCTTTTCTCTCTCTGCCAGAGAAGCGGCAGATGAAAGAATTTCTTCATTGCCAGCTTGTTTTACTTTCTCTAGCTTACAGCTCTTACGCCTGAGATCTAAACAATCTCTAATCAAGGTCCACAACCCGAATGTTTCTACAGGGATCTGCTGAGGTCCGTGGGCAGCATAATAATCTTGTAACTGCTCTCCCACTTTCTCCCAAGTTTCCAGACTGACAGTGCCTTCTTCTGGAAACCATGGACAAACTTCTTTTACAAATTCTAAAAACTTATCTAACTGTTCTCTGCTCACCCGACTGCCACGGGCGGCAAGCAATTTCTTAAGTCCTCTAACATACAGGTCCTTGCTGCTAGCGTGACCCATCCTTCACCCTAACTCGGCCCTTCTTTCAAACAAAGAAAACACTCTGATGCCCGTCTGGCCGTGCCCCTCGCGGAGCCAAATCTGTCTTGGCTAAGGCGCTCCGGTATAATTCCCCGGACAGGTAGACAGAAGTCCAGTCGCCGTTATGCCGTATGACAGAACCGGAATCGCAGATTAGGGCCCAATCAAGCTCCGTAACACGAAGTCGTGGAGCTATCACTCACTCACACACTCATTCGACCGAGGGGTATTGTGCCTTACTCACCACGCATCCACTGATAAGCTCTCTACGAGCTGGGCCCTTGCCACGTGGTGTTCCTCACTGTTACCCCCGTATTCAGGTCCCTGTTCGGGCGCCAAGTGTGACGGGCCAGCCGCCACGAGTCGATCAGTACCTGAATGGGGGAGTGGGAATGAAATAAAAGACACACACAAATGCTAATGCGGCCGGTCTTCAGTCATTCTGAAGCCCTGAGTTTATTATCTCTAACCAATATATACAATTTGAGTACGTGCAGTTAAACGAAGAAGATATGCATTATCTCAGTGAAAGTAAATCTTTCCAGCTTCAACCTTACTTTGACATAGAAGATACAAGGTCACTGAAACTCACAAAAGTAAATATTTCAAGGAGACAGAATCTACTATTTGTCTAGAAAGCCCTTAGTTTTCTGTGTCTGGGAACAGGCCGTTTTCACCACATTCCTCAGCAGCCGTTAGGCGCTTCTCAGATAAGGCAGAGACAATGTTATGGGGGCAGAAACCGAGCCAGTCTGCAAGGTTCAGGATTGCAAGAAACCATGGCTCCCCACATAACCTAAACTTAATCCAAACCCTAACCCAAAACCTAACACTAACCCTAACCCAAACCCTAACCCTAACGCATACCTAACCCTACCCCTAACCCTAAATCTAACCCTAACGCGACTCTAACACTAACCATAACCCTAAACCTAACCCTAAACCTAACGTAAACCTAACCCAAACCCTAACACTAACACTAACCCCAACCCTAACCCTAACTCTAACCCTAACTCTAACCCTAACCTTAACGCAAACCTAACCCTAACCCTAACCCTAAACCTAACCCTAACCCTAACGCAAACCTAACCCTAACCCTAACTCTCACTCTAACCCTAACACTAAACCTTAACCCTAACCCTAACCATAACCCTAACGCATACCTAACCATAACCCTAACACTAACCCTAACCTTAAACATAAACCTAACCCTAACCCTAACGAAAACCTAACCCTAACCCTAACCCTATCCCTAACCCTAACGCAAACCAAACCTAACCCTAACCCTAACGCAATCCTAACCCTAAACCTAACCATAACCCTAACCCTATCCCTAACGCAAACCAAACCCTAATCCTAACCCTAACTCTAAACCTAACGCAAACCTAACCCTAAATCCTAACCCTAACACTAACCCTAACCCTAACGCATACCTAACCCTAACCCTAACCCTAACGCAAACCTAAATTTAAACCTATCCCTAACCCTAACCCTAACACAAGCCTAACCCTAAACCTAACCCTATCCATAAAGGTAACCCTAAACTTAAACCTAACCTAACCCTAACCCTATCCCTAACCCTAACCCTAACGCAAACCTAATCCTAAACTTAACGCTAACCCTAAAACCCTAACGCTAACCCTAACCCTAACCCTAACCCAAATACAAACCTAACCTTAAACCCTAACGCTAACCCTAACCCTAACCCTAACCCTAATACAAACCTAACCCTAACCCTAACCCTAACCTTAACCGTAACGCAAATCTTACCCTAACCCTAACACTAACCCTAACACGAACGCAAACCTAACCCTAAACCTAACCCTAACCCTAACGCAAATCTAACCTGAACCCTTACCCTAACCCTAACCCTAACCCTAACACAAGCCTATCCCTAAACCTAACCCTATCTATAAACCTAACCGTAACCCCAACCCTAAATTAACCCTAAACCTAACCCTAACCCTAACTCTCACTCTAACCCTAACACTAAACCTTAACCCTAACCCTAACCATAACCCTAACGCATACCTAACCATAACCCTAACACTAACCCTAACCTTAAACATAAACCTAACCCTAACCCTAACGAAAACCTAACCCTAACCCTAACCCTATCCCTAACCCTAACGCAAACCAAACCTAACCCTAACCCTAACGCAATCCTAACCCTAAACCTAACCATAACCCTAACCCTATCCCTAACGCAAACCAAACCCTAATCCTAACCCTAACTCTAAACCTAACGCAAACCTAACCCTAAATCCTAACCCTAACACTAACCCTAACCCTAACGCATACCTAACCCTAACCCTAACCCTAACGCAAACCTAAATTTAAACCTATCCCTAACCCTAACCCTAACACAAGCCTAACCCTAAACCTAACCCTATCCATAAACGTAACCCTAAACTTAAACCTAACCTAACCCTAACCCTATCCCTAACCCTAACCCTAACGCAAACCTAATCCTAAACTTAACGCTAACCCTAAAACCCTAACGCTAACCCTAACCCTAACCCTAACCCAAATACAAACCTAACCTTAAACCCTAACGCTAACCCTAACCCTAACCCTAACCCTAATACAAACCTAACCCTAACCCTAACCCTAACCTTAACCGTAACGCAAATCTTACCCTAACCCTAACACTAACCCTAACACGAACGCAAACCTAACCCTAAACCTAACCCTAACCCTAACGCAAATCTAACCTGAACCCTTACCCTAACCCTAACCCTAACCCTAACACAAGCCTATCCCTAAACCTAACCCTATCTATAAACCTAACCGTAACCCCAACCCTAAATTAACCCTAAACCTAACCCTAACCCTAACCCTAACCCTAAGCCTAACCCTAACGCAAACCTAACCCTAATCCTATCCCTAAAGCTAAACCTAAACTTAACACTAACCTTAACCCTAACACTAACGCAAACCTAACCCTAAACCTAACTCTCACTCTAACCCTAACCCTAAACCCTAACCCTAACCCTAACCCTAACCCTAACCCTAACGCAAACATAACCCTAACCCTAACCTTAAACATAAACTTAACCCTAACCCTAAAGAAAACCTAACCCTAACCCTAACCCTAACCCTAACCCTAACCCTAGCGCAAACCTAACCCTAATCCTAACCCTAACCCTAACCCTAACGCAAACCTAACCCTAAACCTAACCGTAACACTAACCCTAACCCTAAAGCAAACCTAACCCTATCCCTAACCCTAACTCTAAACCTAACACAAACCTAACACTAAATCCTAACTCTAACACTAACCCTAACCCTAACCCTAACCTAAACTTAATCCAAACCCTAACCCAAACCCTAACCCTAACCCTAACCCAAAACCTAACCCTAACCTTAACGCATACCTAACCCTACCCCTAACCCTAAATCTAACCCTAACGCGACTCTAAACCTAACCCTAACCCTAAACCTAACCCTAAACCTAACGTAAACCTAACCCAAACCCTAACCCTAACTCTAACCCTAACCCTAACCCTAACCCTAACGCAAACCTAACCCTAACCCTAACCCTAAACCTAACCCTAACCCTAACGCAAACCTAACCCTAACCCTAACTCTCACTCTAACACTAACACTAAACCCTAACCCTAACCCTAACCCTAAACCTAACCCCAACCCTAACGCATACCTAACTATAACCCTAACCCTAACCCTAAACTTAAATATAAACTTAACCCTAACCCTAACGAAAACCTAACCCTAACCCTAACCCTAACCCTAACCCTAACCCTAACGCAAACCAAACCTAACCCTAACCCTATCCCTAACGCAATCCTAACCCTAAACCTAACCATAACCCTGACCGTAACCCTAACGCAAACCTAACCCTAATCCTAACCCTAACTCTAAACCTAACGCAAACCTAACCCTAAATCCTACCCCTAACACTAACCCTAACCCTAACGCATACCTAACCCTAACCCAACCCTAACGCAAACCTAAATTTAAACCTATCCCTAACCCTAACTCTAACACAAGCCTAACCCTAAACCTAACCCTATCCATAAACGTAACCCTAACCCTAAACCTAACCTAACCCTAACCCTAACCCTAACCCTAACCCTAACGCAAACCTAATCCTAAACTTAACGCTAACCCTAAAACCCTAACGCTAACCCTAACCCTACCCTAACCCAAATACAAACCTAACCCTAAAATCCTAACGCTAACCCTAACCCTAACCCTGTCCCTAATACAAACCTAACCCTAACCCTAACCCTAACCTTAACCCTAACGCAAATCTTACCCTAACCCTAACACTAACCCTAACCCGAACGCACACCTAACCCTAACCCTAACCCTAACGCAAACCTAACCTGAACCCTTACCCTAACCCTAACCCTAACCCTAACACAAGCCTATCCCTAAACCTAACCCTATCCATAAACCTAACCGTAACCCCAACCCTAACTTAACCCTAACCCTAACCCTAACCCTAACCCTAACCCTAAGCCTAACCCTAACGCAAACCTAACCCTAACCCTATCCCTAAAGCTAAACCTAAACTTAAAACTAACCTTAACCCTAACACTAACGCAAACCTAACCCTAAACCTAACTCTCACTCTAACCCTAACCCTAAACCCTAACCCTAACCCTAATCCTAACCCTCACCATAACGCAAACCTAACCCTAACCCTAACCTTTAACATAAACTTAACCCTAACCCTAAAGAAAACCTAACCCTAACCCTAACCCTAACCCTAACCCTAACCGTAACGCAAACCTAACCCTAATCCTAACCCTAACCCTAACCCTAACGCAAACCTAACCCTAAACCAAACCGTAACACTATCCCTAACCCTAACGCAAACCTAACCCTATCCCTAACCCTAACTCTAAACCTAACTCAAAACTAACCCTAAATCCTAATCCTAACACTAACCCTAACCCTAACACATACCTAACCCTAACCCTAACGCATACCTAACCTTAAACCTAACCCAAACCCAAACCCTAACACAAGCCTATCCCTAAACCTAACCCTATCCATAAACCTAACCCTAACCCTAACCTAACCCTAACCCTAACCCTAACCCTAACCCTAACCCTAACCCTAACCCTAACGCAAACCTAACCCTAACCCTAACCCTAACCTTAACGCAAACCTAACCCTAAACTTAACGCTAACCATAAAACCCTAACGCTAACCCTAACCCTAACCCTAACCCTAACCCTAACCTTAAAACTAACCTTAACCCTAACCCTAATGCAAACCTAACCCTAACCCTAACCCTAATTCTAACCCTAACCTTAAAACTAACCTTAACCCTAATCCTAACGCAAACCTAACCGTAACCCTAACACTTACACTAACCCTAGACCTAACCCTAACCATAACTCTAACCGAAACACTAACCCTAACGCAAACCTAACCCTAACATTAACCCTAACCCTAACCCAACCCTAACCCTAACCCTAACACTAACCCTAACGCAAACCTAACCCTAACCATACCCCTAAAGCTAACACTAAACTTAAAACTAACCTTAACCCTAACCCTAACGCAAACCTAACCCTAACCCTAACACTAACCCTAACACTAAACCTAACGCCAACCTAACCCTAACTCTAAACCTAATCCTAACCCTAACCCTAAACATAACCCTAACCCTAACCCTAACCCTAAACCCTAGCCCTATCCCTAACCTTAACCCTAACCCTAACCCTAACCATAATGGAAACATAACCCTAACCCTAACCCTAAAACTAACGCAAACCTAACCCTAAACCTAACCCTAACCCTAACACTAACCCTAACCTTAACCCTAAACCTAAGACAAACCTAACCCTAACCCTAACCCAAACCCTAACCTTAACCCTAACGCTAACACTAACCCTAGACCTAACCCTAACCATAACCCTAACCGTAACCCTAACCCTAGCGCAAACCTAACCCTAACAGTAACCCTAACCCTAACCCAACCCTAACCCTAACCCTAACCCTATCGCAAACATAATCCTAACCCTAACCCTAACGCAAACCTAACCCTAAACCTAACCGCAACACTAACCCTAACCCTAACGCAAACCTAAACCTAACCGTAACCCTAACTCTAAACCTAACGCAAACCTAACCCTAAATCCTAACCCTAAAACTAACCCTAACCCTAACGCATACCTAACCCTAACCCTAACCTTAACGCAACCTAAATTTAACCCTATCCCTAACCCTAACCCTAACACAAGCCTATCCCTAAAACTAACCCTATCCATAAACCTAACCCTAACCCTAAACCTAACCTAATCCTAACCCTAACACTAACCCTAACCCTAACGCAAACCTAACCCTAACCCTAACCCTAACCTTAACGCAAACCTAAACCTAAACTTAACGCTAACCCTAAAACCCTAACGCTAACCCTAACCCTAACCCTAAACCCTAGCGCTATCCCTAACCCTAACCCTAACCGTAACCCTAACCCGAACGCAAACCTAACCCTAACCCTAACCCTAAACCTAACCCTAACCTTAAAACTAACCTTAACCCTATCCCTGACGAAAACCTAACCGTAACCCTAACCCTAACACTAACCCTAGACCTAACCCTAACCATAACCCTAACCGTAATCCTAACCTTAACGCAAACCTAACCCTAACATTAACCCTAACCCTAACCCAACCCTACCCTAACCCTAACCTTAACCCTAACGCAAACCTAACCCTAACCATAAACCTAAAGCTAAACCTAAACTTAAAACTAACCTTAACCCTAACCCTAACGCAAACCTAACGCTAACTCTAACTCTCAATCTAACCCTAACCCTAAACCCTAACCCTAACCTAACCCTAACCCTAACCCTAAACCCTAACCCTAACCCTAAACCTAACCCTAAACCTAACGCAAACCTAACCCTAAATCCTAACCCTAACCCTAACCCTAACGCAAACCTAACCTTAACCCTAACCCTAACCCTAACGCAAACCTAACCCTAAACCTAACCGTAATACTAACCCTAACCCTAACGCATACCTAACCCTAATCCTAACCCTAACTCTAAATCTATTACAAACCTAACCCTAAATCCTAACCCTAACACTAACCCTAACCCTTACGCATACCTAACCCTAACACTTACCCTAACGCAAACCTAAACTTAACCCTATCCCTAACCCTAACACTAACACAAGCATATCCCTAAACCTAACCCTATCCATAAACCTAACCTAAACCCTAAACCTAACCTAACCCTAACCCTAACCCTAACCCTAACCCTAACGCAAACCTAACCGTAACTCTAACCCTAACCTTAACGCAAACCTAACCCTAAACTTAACGCTCACCCTAAAACCCTAACGCTAACCCTAACCCAAACCATGACCCTAAAACCTAGCGCTATCCCTAACCCTAACCCTAACCCTAACGCAAACCTAACCCTAACCCTAACCTTAAACCTAACGCTAACCTTAAAACTAACCTTAACCCTAACCCTAACGCAAACCTAACCGTAACCCTAACCCTAACACTAACCCTAGACCTAACCCTAACCATAACCCTAACCGTAACCCTAACCCTAACGCAAACCTAACCCTAACATTAACCCTAACCTAACCCTAAACCTACCCGTAAACCTAACCCTAAATCCAAACCCTAACCCTAACCATAACCCTAACCCTAACCCTAATCCTAACCCTACCCTTACGCAAACCTAACCCTAAATCCTAACCCTAACCCTAACCCTAATGCAAACCTAACCCTAAACATAACCCTTACCTAACCCTAACCCTAACGCAAACTTAAGCCTAACCCTAACCCTAACCATAACCCTAACACAAACCTAACCCTAACCCTAAACCTAACCCTAAACCTAACCCTAACCCTAACCCTAACCCTAACCCTAACCCTAACCCTAACACTAACCCTAACCCTAATCCCTAACCCTAACCCTAACCCTAACGCAAAACTAGCCGTAACCATAACCCTAACCCTAACCTTAAACCTAACCTTAACACTGACCCTAACGAAAACCTAACCCAAACCCTATCCCTAACCTTAACCCTGACGCAAACGTAACCCTAACCCTAACCCTAACACTAACCCTAAGGCAAACCTAACCCTAAACCTAACCCTAACCCTAACCTTAACCCTAACGCAAACCTAACCCTAACCCTAACCCTAACCCTAACCCTAACCCTAACCCTAACCCTAACGCAAACCTAAACCTAACCCTAACACTAACCCTAACCTTAACCCTAAACCTAACGGAAACCTAACCCTAAATCCTAACCCTAACCCTAACCCTAACCCTAATCCTAACCCAAAACTAACCCTAAACCTAACCCTAACCCTAAACTTAACCCTAACGCAAACCAAACCCTAACCCTAACCCTAACGCAAACCTAACCCTAACCGTAACCCTAACCCTAAACCTAACCCAAAGCCTAATCCTAACCGAACCCTAAACCTCACCCTAACCCTAACCCTAATGCAAACCTAACCGTAACACTAACCCTATCCCTAAACATAACCCTAACCCGTACCCAAACACTAATGCAAATCTAACCGTAACACTAAACCTAAACCTAATCCTAACATTAAAACTAACCTTAACCCTAACCCTAACGCAGACTACCCCTACCACTTATCCTAACCCTAACCCTAAACCTAACCCTAAACCTACCCCTAAACATAACCCTAACCATAACACTAACCATAACCCTAACCCTAAACATTAACTCTAACCATAACCCTAACCGTAACCTAACCTTAATCCTAAGTATAACGCTAACCCTAAACCTAACCCTAACCCTAAAACCTAACCCTAACCGTACCCTAACCTAACCCTAAAACAAAACCTAATCCTAAACGCTACCCTAACCATAACCTAACACTAACCCTAATCCTTACCCTAACCTAAGCCTAACTCTTACCCTAAACCTAACCCTAAACCTAACCCTAACCCAAAACCTAACACAAACCTAACCCTAACCCTAATCCAAAACCTAACCCTAACCCTAACGCAAACCTAACCTTAAACCTAAACCTAACCCTAACCTTAACCATGACGAAAACCTAACCCTAACCCCAAACGTAACCCAAAACCAAACGCAAACCTAACACTAACCCTAACTCTAACGCATACCTAAACCTAACCTTAACCCTAACCCTAACCCTAACCCTAACGCAAACCTAACACTAACCCTAACCCTTACACTAACCCTAACACAAACCTAACCCTATACCTAACCCTAACCCTAAAAGTAATCCTAACCCTAACCCTAACGCAAACCTAACCCTAACCCTCACCCTACCCAAACCTAACCCTAACCCTAACCCTAACCATAACGCAAACCTAAACCTAACCCTAAACTTAACCCTAAACCTAACCCTAACCCTTACGCAAACCTAACCCTAAGTCTAACCCTAACCCTAAAGCAAACCTAACCCTAAACCTAACCCTAACCCTAACCCTAACGCTAACCCTAACGCAAACCTAACCCTAACCCTAACCCTAACCCTAAACCTAAACCAAACCATAACCCTAACGCAAACCTACCCTAACCCTAACCCTAAACTTAACCCTAACGCAAACCTAACCCTAAGCCTAACCCTAACCCTAACCCTAACCCTAATCCTAACCCTAACGCAAACGTAACCGTAACCCTATCCCTAACCCTAACCCTAAACCTAACGCAAAACTAACCCTAAATCCTAACCCTAACCTTAACCCTAACCCTAACCCTAACCCTAACCATAACCCTAACGCAAACCTAACCCTAAACCTAACCCTAACACTAACCCTAACCCTAACGCAAACCTAACCGTAACCCTAACCCTAAACCTAACCCTAACGCAAACCTAACCCTAACTCTATCCCTACCACTAACCCTAGCCATAAATCTAACCCTAACCCTAACTGTAACCCTAACCCTAACCCTAACGCAAACCTAACCCTAACACTAACCCTAAATCTAATCCTAAACTTAAAACTAACCTTAACCCTAACCCTAACGCAAACCTAACCCTAACCCTAACTCTAACTCTAACCATAACCCAAAACCCTAACATAACCCTAACCCTAACCCTAACCCTAACGCAAACCTAACCGTAACCCTAACCCTAACCCTAACCTTAAATCTAACCTTAACCCTAACCCTAATGAAAAACTAAACCTAACCCTAACCCTAACCCTAACTTTAACCCTTACGCAAACCTAACCCTAAACTTAAACATAACACTAAACCTAACGCTAACCTAACCCTAAATCCTAACCCAAACCCTAACCCTAAACCTAACCCTAACACAAACCTAACCCTAACCAAAAACCTAACCCTAAACCAAACGCAAACCTAACCGTAACCCTAACCCTAAACCTAACCTTAAACCTAACCTTAACCCTAACCCTAACGAAAACTTAACCCTAACCCTAACCCTAACCGTAACCCTAACGCAAACCTAAACCTAACCCTAACACTAACCCTAACCCTAAACCTAACGCAAACCTAACCCTAAATCCTAACCCTAACCCTAACCCTAACCCTAACCCTAACGCAAAACTAACCCTAAACCTAACCCTAACCCTAACCCTAACACAAACCTAAACATAACCCTAACAGTAACCCTAACCCTAACCCTAACCCTAAAACCTAACCCTAACCCTACTCTAACCTAACCCTAAAACTAAACCTAATCCTAAACCCTAACCCTAACCCTGACATAACACTAACCCTAACCATTACCCTAACCTAAGCCTAACTCTTACCCTAACCCTAACCCTAAAACTAACCCTAACCCTAAACCTAACGCAAACCTAACCCTAACCCTAATCCAAAACCTAACCCTAACCCTAACGCAAACCTAACCTTAAACCTAACCCTAACCCTAACCTTAACCATGACGCATACCTAACCCTAACCCTAACCGTAACCCTAACCCTAACGGAAACCTAACCCTAACTCTAACCCTATACCTAACCCTAACCCTAACCCTAACGCAAACATAACCCTAACCCTAACCCTAACGCAAACCTAAACCTAAACCTAACCCTAAACCTAACCCTAACCCTAACCCTAACGCACACCTAATCCTAACCCTAACCCTAACCCTAACGCAAACCTAACGCTACACCTAACCCTAAACCGAACCCTAACCCTAACCCTAACCCTAAAGCAAACCTAACCCTAAACCTAACACTAAACCTAACCCTAAGCCTATACCCTAACCCTAACCCTACCCTAACCTAACCCTAACCGTATACCCTAACCCTAACTCTACCCTAACCTAACCTTAAACCTAACCCTATCCCTAACCATAACCCTAACCCTAACGGAAACATAATCCTAACCCTAACCCGAACCCTAACTCTAACGCATACCTAACCCTAACTCTAACCCTAAACCTAACCCTAACGCAAACCTAACCCTAACTCTATCCCTACCACTAACCCTAGCCATAAATCTAACCCTAACCCTAACTGTAACCCTAACCCTAACCCTAACGCAAACCTAACCCTAACACTAACCCTAAATCTAATCCTAAACTTAAAACTAACCTTAACCCTAACCCTAACGCAAACCTAACCCTAACCCTAACTCTAACTCTAACCATAACCCAAAACCCTAACATAACCTAACCCTAACCCTAACCCTAACGCAAACCTAACCGTAACCCTAACCCTAACCCTAACCTTAAATCTAACCTTAACCCTAACCCTAATGAAAAACTAAACCTAACCCTAACCCTAACCCTAACTCTAACCCTAACGCAAACCTAACCCTAAACTTAAACATAATACTAAACCTAACCTTAACCTAACCCTAAATCCTAACCCAAACCCTAACCCTAAACCTAACCCTAACACAAACCTAACCCTAACCAAAAACCTAACCCTAAACCAAACGCAAACCTAACCGTAACCCTAACCCTAAACCTAACCTTAAACCTAACCTTAACCCTAACCCTAACGAAAACTTAACCCTAACCCTAACCCTAACCGTAACCCTAACGCAAACCTAAACCTAACCCTAACACTAACCCTAACCCTAAACCTAACGCAAACCTAACCCTAAATCCTAACCCTAACCCTAACCCTAACCCTAACCCTAACGCAAAACTAACCCTAAACCTAACCCTAACCCTAACCCTAACCCTAACACAAACCTAAACATAACCCTAACAGTAACCCTAACCCTAACCCTAACCCTAAAAACTAACCCTAACCCTACTCTAACCTAACCCTAACCCTAAACCTAACCCTAAACCTAACCCTAACCCTAACCCTAACCCTAACCCTAACCCTAACCCTAACCCTAACACTAACCCTAACCCTAATCCCTAACCCTAACCCTAACCCTAACGCAAAACTAGCCGTAACCATAACCCTAACCCTAACCTTAAACCTAACCTTAACACTGACCCTAACGAAAACCTAACCCAAACCCTATCCCTAACCTTAACCCTGACACAAACGTAACCCTAACCCTAACCCTAACACTAACCCTAAGGCAAACCTAAACTTAAACCTAACCCTAACCCTAACCTTAACCCTAACGCAAACCTAACCCTAACCCTAACCCTAACCCTAACCCTAACCCTAACCCTAACGCAAACCTAAACCTAACCCTAACACTAACCCTAACCTTAACCCTAAACCTAACGGAAACCTAACCCTAAATCCTAACCCTAACCCTAACCCTAACCCTAATCCTAACCCAAAACTAACCCTAAACCTAACCCTAACCCTAAACTTAACCCTAACGCAAACCAAACCCTAACCCTAACCCTAACGCAAACCTAACCCTAACCGTAACCCTAACCCTAAACCTAACCCAAAGCCTAATCCTAACCGAACCCTAAACCTCACCCTAACCCTAACCCTAATGCAAACCTAACCGTAACACTAACCCTATCCCTAAACATAACCCTAACCCGTACCCAAACACTAATGCAAATCTAACCGTAACACTAAACCTAAACCTAATCCTAACATTAAAACTAACCTTAACCCTAACCCTAACGCAGACTACCCCTACCACTTATCCTAACCCTAACCCTAAACCTAACCCTAAACCTACCCCTAAACATAACCCTAACCATAACACTAACCATAACCCTA
>NC_142515.1:68965000-68995000 GCF_057876585.1 Rhinolophus sinicus
CCTAACCTAACCTTAAACCTAACCCTATCCCTAACCATAACCCTAACCCTAACGGAAACATAATCCTAACCCTAACACGACCCCTAACTCTAACGCATAGCTAACCCTAACTCTAACCCTAACCCTAACCCTAACGCAAACCTAAAACTAACCCTAACCCTTACACTAACCCTAACACAAACCTAACCCTATCCCTAAACCTAACAATAAACTTAATCCTAACCATAACCCTAACGCAAACCTAACCCTAACCCTATCCCTAACCCTATCCCTAACGCAAACCTAACCCTAACCCAAAACCTACCCTAACGCAACCTAACCGTAAACCTAACCCTAACCCTAACGCTAACCCTAACGCAAACCTAACCCTAACCCTAACCCTAACCCTAACTCTAACCCTAACACAAACCTAACCCTAACCCTAACCCTAAACCTAACCCAAACCATAACCATAACGCAAACCTAACCCTAACCCTAACCCTAAACTTAACCCTAACGCAAACCTAACAGTAAGCCTAACCTTAACACTAACCCTAACCCTAACCCTAACCCTAACCCTAACCTTAAACTTACATTTAACCCTAACCCTAACGAAAACTTAACCTAACCCTAACCCTAACCCTAACCCTAACGCAAACCTAACCCTAAACGTAACCCTAACCCTAACCATAAACCTAACGCAAAACTAACCCTAAATCGTAACCCTAACCCTAACCCTTACCCTAACCCTAACCCTAACCCTAACGCAAACCTAACCCTAAACCTAACCCTAACCCTAACCCTAACTCTAACGTAAACCTAACCGTAACCCTAACCCTGAACCTAACCCTAACGCAAACCTAACCCTAACTGTGTCCCTACCACTAACCCTAGCCCTAACTCAAACCCTAACCCTAACCGTAACCCTAACTCTAACGCAAACCAAACCCTAACCTTAACCCTAAAACTAACCCAACCCTAACCCTAACCCTAACCCTAACCCTAAAGCAAACCGAACCCTAACACTAACCTTAACCCTAACCTTAAATCTAACCTTAACCCTAACCCTAATGAAAACCTAACCCTAACCCTAACCCTAACTCAAACCCTAAAGCAAACCTAACCCTAAACTTAACCTTAACCCTAAACCTAACGCTAACCTAACCCTAAATCTAACCCTAACCCTAACCCTAAACCTTACCCTACCACAAACCTAACCCTAACCATAAAACTAACCATAAACCTAACCCAAACCATAACCCTAACGCAAACCTAACCCTAACCCTAACCCTAAACCTAACACTAACTCAAACCTAACCCTAACCCTTACCCTAACCGTAACCCTAACCCTAACCCTAACGCAAACCTAACCGCAACCCTAACCCTAACACTAACCTTAAACCTACCCTTAACCCTAACCCTAACAAAAACTTAACCCTAACCCTAACCCTAACCCTAACCCTAACGCAAACCTAAACCTAACACTAACACTAACCCTAACCGTACCCCTCAACCTAACGCAAACCTAACACTAAATCCTAACCCTAACACTAACCCTAACCCTAACGCAAAACTAACATTAAACCTAACCCTAAACCTAACCCTAACCCTAACGCAAACCAAACCCTAACCATAACCCTTACGCAAACCTAACCCTAACCCTAACCCTAACCCTAAAACTAACCCAAACCCTAATCCTAACGCAAGCCTATTTCACCCTAACCCTAACTTTAATGCAAACCTAACCCTAACACTAACCCTAACCCTAAACATAACCCTACCCGAACCCAAACCCTAACGCAAACCTAAACGTAACACTAAACTTAAACCTAAACCTAACATTAAAACTAACCTTAACCCTAACCCTAACGCAGACTACACCTACCCGTATCCCTAACCCTAACCCTAACCCTAACCCTAAACCTAACCCTACCCATAACCCTAACACTAACACTAAACATAACCCTAACACTAAACATTAACTCTAACACTAACCCTAACCCTAATCATAACCCTAACCCTAACCCTAACCCTAACGCAAACCTAACCGTAACCCTAACCCTAAACCTAACCCTAACGCAAACCTAACCCTAACTCTATCCCTACCACTAACCCTAGCCATAAATCTAACCCTAACCCTAACTGTAACCCTAACCCTAACCCTTGCGCAAACCTAACCCTAACACTAACCCTAAATCTAACCCTAAACTTAAAACTAACCTTAACCCTAACCCTAACGCAAACCTAACCCTAACCCTAACTCTAACTCTAACCATAACCCTAAACCCTAACATAACCCTAACCCTAACCCTAACCCTAACCCTAACGAAAGCCTAACCGTAACCCTAACCCTAACCCTAACCTTAAATCTAACCTTAACCCTAACCCTAATGAAAAACTAACCCTAACCCTAACCCTAACTCTAACCCTAACGCAAACCTAACCCTAAACTTAAACATAACACTAAACCTAACGCTAACCTAATTCTAAATCCTAACCCTAACCCTAACCCTAAACCTAACCCTAACACAAACCTAACCCAACCACAAACCTAACCCTAAACCTAACGCAAACTTAACCGTAACCCTAACCCTAAACCTAACCTTAAGCCTACCCTTAACCCTAACCCTAACGAAAACTTAACCCTAACCCTAACCCTAACCGTAACCCTAACGAAAACCTAAACCTAACCCTAACACTAACCCTAACCCTAAACCTAACGCAAACCTAACCCTAATCCTAACCCTAACCCTAACCCTAACGCAAAACTAACCCTAAACCTAACCCTAACCCTAACCCTAACACTAACACAAACCTAAACATAACCCTAACAGAAACCCTAACTCTAACCCAAACCCTAAAACCTAACCCTAACCCTACTCTAACCTAACCCTAAAACTAAACCTAATCCTAAACCCTAACCCTAACCCTAACATAACACTAACCCTAACCCTTACCCTAACCTAAGACTAACTCTTACCCTAAACCTAACCCTAAAACTAACCCTACCCTAAACCTAACGCAAACCTAACCCTAACCCTTATCCAAAACTTAACCCTAACCCTAACGCAAACCTAACCTTAAACGTAACCGTAACCCTAACCTTAACCATGACGCAAACCTAACCCTAACCCTAACCGTAACCCTAACCCTAACACAAACCTAACCCTAACCCTAACCCTATACCTAACCCTAACCCTAACCCTAACGCAAACATAACCCTAACTCTAACCCTAACGCAAACCTAAACCTAACCCTAAAACTAACCCTAAGCCTAACCCTAACCCTAACCCTAACGCAAACCTAATCCTAACCCTAACCCTAACCCTAACGCAAACCTAACCCTACACCTAACCCTAAACCGAATCCTAATCCTAACCCTAAACCTAACGCAAACCTAACCCTAAACCTAACCCTAAACCTAACCCTAAACTATACCCTAACACTAACTCTACCCTAACCTAACCCTAAACCTAACCCTAACCCTAACCATAACCCTAAACCTAACGGAAACATAATCCTAACCCTAACCCGAACACTAACTCTAACGCATACCTAACCCTAACTCTAACCCTAACCCTAACCCTAACGCAAACCTAAAACTAACCCTAACCCTTACACTAACCCTAACACAAACCTAACCCTATCCATAAACCTAACCCTAAACGTAATCCTAACCATAACCCTAACGCAAACCTAAACATAACCCTAACAATAACCCTAACCCTAACCCTACCCCTAACCCTAAAACCTAACAATAACCCTAACCTAACCTAACCCTAATACTAAAACTAATCCTAAACCCTAACCCTAACCCTAACCTAACACTAACCCTAACCCTTACCCTAACCTAAGCCTAACTCTTATCCTAACCCTAACCCTAAACCTAACCCTAACCCTAAACCTAACGCAAACCTAACCCTAACCCTAATCCAAAACCTAACCCTAACACTAACGCAAACCTAACCTTAAACCTAACCCTAACCCTAACCTTAACCATGACGCAAACCTAACCCTAACCCTAACCGAAACCATAACCCTAACGCAAACCTAACCCTAACCCTAACCCTATACCTAACCCTAACCCTAACCCTAACGCAAACCTAACCGTAACCCTAACCCTAAACCTAACCCTAACGCAAACCTAACCCTAACTCTATCCCTACCACTAACCCTAGCCCTAACTCTAACACTAACCATAACCGTAACCCTAACCCTAACGCAAACAAAACCCTAACCTTAACCCTAACCTAACCCAACCCTAACCCTAACCCTAACCCTAACGCAAACCTAACCCTAACACTAACCCGAAATCTAACCCAAAACTTAAAACTAGCCCTAACCCTAACCCTAACGCAAACCTAACCTAAACTGTACCATAACCCTAAACCTAACGCTAACCTAACCCTAAATCCTAACCCTAACCCTAACCCTAAACCTAACCCTAACACAAACCTAACCCTATCCATAAACCTAACCCAAAACCTAACCCAAACCATAACCCTAACGCAAACCGAACCCTAACCCTAAACCTAAACCTAACACTAACGGAAACTAAACCCTAACCCTAACCCTAACCGTAACCCTAACCCTAACCCTAAAGCAAACCTAACCATAACCCTAACCCTAACCCTAACATTAGACCTACACTTAACCCTAACCCTAACGAAAACTTAACCCTAACCCTAACCCTAAACCTAACCCTAACGCAAACCTAAACCTAACCCTAACACTAACCCTAACCTTAACCCTAGTCCTAACCCAAAACTAACCCTAAACCTAACCCTAACCCTAAACTTAACCCTAACGCAAACCAAACCCTAACCCTAACCCTAACGCAAACCTAACCCTAACCGTAGCCCTAACCCTAAAGCTAACCCAAAGCCTAATCCTAACCGAACCCTAAACCTCACCCTAACCCTAACCCTAATGCAAACCTAACCGTAACACTAACCCTATCCCTAAACATAACCCTAACCCGTACCGAAACACTAATGCAAATCTAACCGTAACACTAAACCTAAACCTAATCCTAACATTAAAACTAACCTTAACCCTAAATCTGACGCAGACTACCCCTACCACTTATCCTAACCCTAATCCTAAACCTAACCCTAAACCTACCCCTAAACATAACCCTAACCCTAACACTAACCATAACCCTAACCCTAAACATTAACTCTAACCCTAACCCTAACCGTAACCTAACCTTAATCCTAAGTATAACGCTAACCCTAAACTTAACCCTAACCCTAAAACCTAACCCTAACCGTACCCTAACCTAACCCTAAAACAAAACCTAATCCTAAACGCTACCCTAACCATAACCTAACACTAACCCTAATCCTTACCCTAACCTAAGCCTAACTCTTACCCTAAACCTAACCCTAAACCTAACCCTAACCCTAAACCTAACACAAACCTAACCCTAACCCTAATCCAAAACCTAACCCTAACCCTAACGCAAACCTAACCTTAAACCTAAACCTAACCCTAACCTTAACCATGACGAAAACCTAACCTAACCCTAACCCTAACCCTAACCCTAACCCTAACGCAAACCTAACACTAACCCTAACCCTTACACTAACCCTAACACAAACCTAACCCTATACCTAACCCTAACCCTAAAAGTAATCCTAACCCTAACCCTAACGCAAACCTAACCCTAACCCTAACCCTACGCAAACCTAACCCTAACCCTAACCATAACCCTACGCAAACCTAACACTAACCCTAACCCTAACCATAACGCAAACCTAAACCTAACCCTAAACTTAACCATAACCCTAACCCTAACCCTTACGCAAACCTAACCCTAAGTCTAACCCTAACCCTAACGCAAACCTAACCCTAAACCTAACCCTAACACTAACCCTAACGCTAACCCTAACGCAAACCTAACCCTAACCCTAACCCTAACCCTAACCCTAACCCTAAACCTAAACCAAACCATAACCCTAAAGCAAACCTACCCTAACCCTAACCCTAAACTTAACCCTAACGCAAACCTAACCCTAAGCCTAACCCTAACCCTAACCCTAATCCTAACCCTAACGCAAACGTAACCGTAACCCTAATCCTAAACCTAACGCAAAACTAACTCTAAATCCTAACCCTAACCCTAACCCTAACCCTAACCCTAACCCTAACCATAACCCTAACGCAAACCTAACCCTAAACCTAACCCTAACCCTAACCCTAACCCTAACGCAAACCTAACCGTAACCCTAACCATAAACCTAACCCTAACGCAAACCTAACACTAACTCTATCCCTACCACTAACCCTAGCCCTAACTCAAACACTAACCCTAACCGTACCCCTAGCCCTAACGCAAACCAAACCCTAACCTTAACCCTAACCCTAACCCAACCCTAACCCTAACCCTAAACCTAACCCTAACGCAAACCTAACCCTAACACTAACTCTAAATCTAACCCTAAATTTAAAACAAACCTTAACCATAACCCTAACGCAACCTAACTCTAACCCTAACAATAACTCTAACCATAACCCTAAACCCTAACATAACCCTAACCCTAACCCTAACGCAAATATAATCGTAACGCTAACCCTAAACCTAACCTTAAATCTAACCTTAACCCTAACCCTAATGAAAACCTAACCCTAACCCTAACCATAACCCTAACGCAAACCTAACCCTATCCCTAACACTAACCCTAACACAAACCTAACCCTAAGCCTAACCCTAACCCTAACGCTAACACTAACGCAAACCTATCCCTAACCCTAACCCTAACCCTAACCCTAACCCTAACCCTAACCCTAACCCTAACCCTAACCCTAACACAAACCTAACCCTAACCCTAACCCTAAACCTAACCCAAACCATAACCCTAACGCAAACCTACCCCTAACCTTAACCCTAAACTTAACCCTACGCAAACCTAACCCTAAGCCTAACCCTAACCCTAACCCTAACCTTAACCCTAACCCTAACTCTAACCCTAACGCAAACCTAACCCTAACCCTAACCCTAAACTTAACCCTAACGCAAACATAACCCTAACCGTAACCCTAACCCTAACCCTAACCCTAACTTTAAACTTACCCTTAACCGTAACCCAAACGAAAACTTAACCCTAACCCTAACACTAACCCTAACCCTAACCCTAACGCAAAACTAACCCTAAACGTAACCCTAACCCTATCCCTAAACCTAACGCAAAACTAACACTAATTCCTAACCCTAACCTAACCCTAACCCTAAACTTAACACTAACGCAAACCTAACCCTAACACTAACCCTAAATCTAACCCTAAACTTAAAACTAACCTTAACCCTAACCCTAACGCAAACCTAACCCTAACCCTAACTCTAAATCTAACCATAAACCTAAACCCTAACATAACCCTAACCCTAAGCCTAACCCTAACGCAAACCTAACCGTAACCCTAACCCTATCCTTAAATCTAACCTTAACCCTAACCCTAATGAAAACCTAACACTAACACTAACCCTAACTCTAACCCTAATGCAAACCTAACCCTAAACTTAACCATAACCCTAAACCTAACGCTAACCTAACCCTAAATCCTAACCCTAACCCTAACCCTAAACCTAACCCTAACACAAACCTAACCCTAACCATAAACCTAACACTAAACCTAACACAAACCATAACCCTAACGCAAACCTAACCCTCACCTTAACCCTAAACCTAACACTAATGCAAACCTAACCCTAACCCTAACCGTAAACCTAACCCTAACCCTAACGCAAACCTAACCGTAACCCTAACCCTAACCCTAACCTTAAAACTTACCCTTAAACCTAACCCTAACGAAAACTTAACCCTAACCCTAACCCTAACCCTAACGCAAACCTAACCCTAACCCTAAAACTAACCCTAACCCTAACCCTAAGCCTAACGCAAACCTAACCCGAAATCCTAAACCTAACCTTAACCCTAAACCTAACCATAACGCAAAACTAACCCTAAACCTAACCCTAACCCTAACCCTAACACTAATCCTAAACCTAACCCAAACCCTAATCCTAACGCAAACCTAAACCTCACCCTAACCCTAACCTTAACGCAAACCTAACCCTAACCCTAACCCTAAACCTAACCCTAACCCTAACGCAAACCTAACCCTAACCCTAAACCTAACCCTAACCCTAACCCTAACCCAAACCCTAACGCAAACCTAACCCTAACCCTAATCCTAAACCTAACCCTAACCTTAAAACTAACCTTAAACCTAACCTAAAGCAAACCTAACCCTAACCCTAACCCCAACCCTAACCCTAACGGATACATAACTCTAACCCTAATCCTAAATCTAACACAAACCTAACACTAAATCCTAACCATAAACCTAACCCTATACCTTACCCTAATTCTAACCTAACCCTAACACTAACCATAACCCTAACCCTAACCCTAACGCTAACCTAATCATAGTCTAACCCTAATCCTAACATGAAACCTAACCCTAACCCTAACCTAACCATAACCCTAAAGCTAACCCTAAACCTACCACTACCACTAACACTAACCCTAAGTCTAACCCTAAACCTAACCCTAAACCTATCCATACCCATAACCCTAACCCTAACACTAACCATAAACCTAACCCTAAATATTAACTCTAGCCCTAATCCTAACCCTAACGTAACCCTAATCCGAATCTAACCCTAACCCCTAAACCTAAACCTATCCCTAAACCTAACCGTAACTTTGACACTAACCTAACGCTAACCCTAAACCTAACCCTACCTCTACCCCTAATCCTAATCCTAACCCTAACCCTAACCCTAAACCCTAACCCTAACCCTAACCCTAACCCTAACCTTAACCCTAACACAAACCTAACCCTAATCCTAACCCTAACTCTAACCCTAATGCAAACCTAACGCTAACCCTAACCATAACCATAACGCAAACCTAACCCTAACCCTAACCCTAAACCTAACCCTAAATCTAACCCTAACCCTAAACCTAACACTAACGCAAACATAACCCTAACCCTAACCCTAACCCTAACCCTAAACCTAAACCTAACCATAACCCTAACGCAAACCTAACCCTAACCCTAACCCTAACAGAAACCCTAACCCTAATGCAATCCTAACCCTAACCCTAACACTAACCCTTACCCTAACGCATACCTAAACCTAGCCCTAACCCTAACCCTAACCCTAACGCAAACCTAAACCTAACCCTAACCATAAACCTAACCCTAACCCTAAACCTAACCCTAACCTAAACCTAACCGAAAACCTAACCGTAACCCTAAACCTAACCTTAACCCTAATCCCTAACCCTAACCCTAAGCCTAAGGCTAAACTAAACATAACCGTAACCTAAACCCTAAACCTAACCCTAAACCTAACCCTAACCTAACACTAACCCTAACCCTAACACTAACCCTAACGTAAGCCTAACTCTAACCCTAAACCTAACCCTAAACCTTACCCTAACCCTAAGCCTAACGCAAACTTAACCCTAACCCTAACACTAACCCTAACCCTAACCCTAACGCTAACCTAACCCTAAACCTAACCCTAACCCTTACCCTAACCCTAACGCAAACCTAAACCTAACCCTAACCCTAAGCCTAACTCTAACGCAAAACTAACCCTAACCCTAACTCTAACCCTAAACCTAACTCAAACCCTAACCTTAACGCAAACCTAAACCTAACCCTAACCCTAACCCTAACGCAAACCTAAACCTAACCCTAACCCTAACCCTAACCCTAATCCTAACGCAAACCTAACCCTAACCCTATCCCTAAACCTAACCCAAACCCTGACCTTAACGCAAACCTAACCCTAACCCTAACCCTAACCCTAACACTAACGCAACCTAACCCTAACCCTAACCGTAACCATAACCCTAACCCTAACGCAAACCTAACCGTAACCCTAACCCTAACCCTAACCTTAAACCTACCCTTAACCCTAACCCTAACGAAAACTTAACCCTAACCCTAACCCTAACCCTAACCCTAACGCAAACCTAACCCTAACCTAACACTAACCCTAACCTTAACCCTAAACCTAACGCAAACCTAACCCTAAATCCTAACCCTAACCCTAACCCTAACCCTAACGCAAAACTAACCCTAAACCTAACCCTAACCCTAACCTTAAAGCTAACGCAAACCAAACCCTAACCCTAACCCTAACGTAAACCTAACCCTAACCCTAACCCTAACCCTAAACCTAACCCTAACCCAAACGCAAACCTAAACATAACCCTAACACTAACCCTAACCCTAACCCTAACCCTAACCCTAAAACCTAACCCTAACCCTACCCTAACCTAACCCTAAAACTAAACCTAATCCTAAACGCTAACCCTAACCCTAACCTAACACAAACCCTAACCCTAACCTAAGCCTAACTCTTACCCTAACCCTAACCTTAACCATGACGAAAACCTAACCCTAACCCTAACCGTAACCCTAACGGAAACCTAACCCTAACCCTAACCCTAAACCTAACACTAACCCTAACCCTAACGCAAACCTAACCCTATCCCTAACCCTAACCATAACCCTAACCCTAACCCTAACCCTAACCCTAACCCTAACCCTAACACTAACCCTAACCCTAACCCTAACTCTAACCCTAACACTAAACCCTAACCCTAACCCTAACCCTAACCCTAACGCATACCTAACCATAACCCTAACCCTAACCCTAACCTTAAACATAAACCTAACCCTAACCCTAACGAAAACCTAACCCTTACCCTAACCCTAACGCAAACCAAACCTAACCCTAACCCACACGCAATCCTAACCCTAAACCTAACCATAACCCTAACCCTATCCCTAAAGCAAACCAAACCCTAATCCTAACCCTAACTCTAAACCTAACGCAAACCTAACTCTAAATCCTAACCCTAACACTAACCCTAACCCTAACGCATACCTAACCCTAACCCTAACCCTAACGCAAACCTAATCCTAAACTTAACGCTAACCCTAAAACCCTAACGCTAACCCTAACCCTAACCCTAACCCAAATACAAACCTAACCCTAAAACCCTAACGCTAACCCTAACCCTAACCCTAACCCTATTACAAACCTAACCCTAACTCTAACCCTAACCTTAACCCTAACGCAAATCTTACCCTAACCCTAACACTAACCCTAACGCAAACCTAACCTGAACCCTTACCCTAACCCTAACCCTAACCCTAACACAAGCCTATCCCTAAACCTAACCCTATCTATAAACCTAACCGTAACCCCAACCCTAACTTAACCCTAACCCTAACCCTAACCCTAACCCTAACCCTAAGCCTAACCCTAACGCAAACCTAACCCTAACCCTATCCCTAAAGCTAAACCTAAACTTAACACTAACCTTAACCCTAACACTAACGCAAACCTAACCCTAAACCTAACTCTCACTCTAACCCTAACCCTAAACCCTAACCCTAACCCTAACCCTAACCCTAACCCTAACGCAAACCTAACCCTAACCCTAACCTTAAACATAAACTTAACCCTAACCCTAAAGAAAACCTAACCCTAACCCTAACCCTAACCCTAACCCTAACCCTAACCCTAACGCAAACCTAACCCTAATCCTAACCCTAACCCTAACCCTAACGCAAACCTATCCCTAAACCTAACCGTAACACTAACCCTAACCCTAACGCAAACCTAACCCTATCCCTAACCCTAACTCTAAACAAACGCAAACCTAACACTAAATCTTAACCCTAACACTAACCCTAACCCTACCGCATACCTAACCCTAACCCTAACCCTAACGCATACCTAACCTTAACCCTAACCCTAACCCAAACGCTAACACAAGCCTATCCCTAAACCTAACCCTATCCATAAACCTAACCCTAACCCTAACCCTTACCTAACCCTAACCCTAAACCTAACCCTAACCCTAACCCTAACCCTAACCCTAACGCAAACCTAACCCTAACCTTAACCTTAACCTTAACGCAAACCTAACCCTCAACTTAACGCTAACCATAAAACCCTAACGCTAACCCTAACCCTAACCCTAACCCTAACCCTAACCTTAAAACTAACCTTAACCCTAACCCTAACGCAAACCTAACCCTAACCCTAACCCTAATCCTAATCCTAATCTTAAAACTAACCTTAACCCTAACCCTAACGCAAACCTAACCGTAACCCTAACACTAACCCTAGACCTAACCCTAACCATAACTCTAACCGTAACCCTAACCCTAACGCAAACCTAACCCTAACATTAACCCTAACCCTAACCCAACCTAACCCTAACCCTAACACTAACCCTAACGCAAACCTAACCCTAACCATACCCCTAAAGATAACACTAAACTTAAAACTAACCTTAACCCTAACCCTAACGCAAACCTAACCCTAACCCTAACACTAACCCTAACACTAAACCTAACGCCAACCTAACCCTAACCCTAACCCTAATCCTAACCCTAACCCTAAACATAACCCTAACCCTAACCCTAACCCTAAAGCCTAGCCCTATCCCTAACCCTAACCCTAACCCTAACCCTAACCCTAACCATAATGGAAACATAACCCTAACCCTAACCCTAAAACTAACGCAAACCTAACCATAAACCAAACCCTTACCCTAACCCTAACCCTAACCTTAACCCTAACGCTAACCCTAACCCTAATGCAAACCTAACCCTATCCCTAACCCTAACCCTAACCCTAACCCTAACGCAAACCTAACCCTAACCCTAAACCTAACGCAAACCTAAATCTAAATCCTAACCCTAACCCTAACCCTAACCCTAACTCAAACCTAAACCTAACCCTAAACCTCACGCAAACCTAAACCTAAATTCTAACCATAACCCTAACCCAAACACTAAAGCAAACCTAACCCTAAACCTAACGCTAAACCTAACCCTAACCCTAACGCAAACCTAACCCTAACCCTAACCCTAACCCTAACACAAACCTAACCATAACCCTAACACTAACCCTTTTGGAAAGTTATCATTAACCCTAATCCTAACCCTAACTTTAACCCTAACGCAAATCTTACCTAACCCTAACACTAACCCTAACCCTAACGCATACCTAACCCTAACCCTAACCCTAACCCTAACGCAATCCAAACCTGAACCCTAACCCTAACCCTAACCATAACCCTAACACAAGCCTATCCCTACACCTAACCCTATGCATAAACCTAACCCTAACCCTAACCCTAACTTAAACCTAACCCTAAGCCTAACCCTATCCCAACCCCAAACCTAACCCTAACGCAACCTAACGCTAACCCTAACCCTAACCCTAACGCAAACCTAACCCTAACTCTAACCCTTAACCTAATCCTAACCTTAAAACTAAACTTAACCCTAACCCTAAACCTAACCTAACCCTAACCCTAACACTAACCCTAACCCTAACGCAAACCTAACCCTAACCCTAACCCTAACCTTAACGCAAACCTAAACCTAAACTTAATACTAACCCTAAAACTCTAACGCTAACCCTAACCCTAACCCTAAACCCTAGCGCTATCCTTAACCCTAACCCTAACCGTAACCCTAACCCGAACGCAAACCTAACCCTAACCCTAACCCTAAACCTAACCCTAATCTTAAAACTAACCTTAACCCTAACCCTGACGAAAACCTAACCGTAACCCTAACCCTAACACTAACCCTAGACTTAACCCTAACCATAACCCTAACCGTAATCCTAACCCTAACGCAAACCTAAACCTAACATTAACCCTAACACTAACCCAACACTAACCCTAACCCTAACCTTAACCCTAACGCAAACCTAACCCTAAACATAACCCTAAAGCTAAACCTAAACTTAAAACTAACCTTAACCCTAACCCTAACGCAAACCTAACGCTAACTCTAACTCTCACTCTAACCCTAACCCTAAACCCTAACCCTAACCTAACCCTAACCCAAACCCTAAACCCTAACCCTAACCCTAAACCTAACCCTAAACCTAACGCAAACCTAACCCTAAATCCTAACCCTAACCCTAACGCAAACCTAACCTTAACCCTAACCCTAACCCTAACGCAAACCTAACCCTAAACCTAACCGTAATACTAACCCTAACCCTAACGCATACCTAACCCTAATCCTAACCCTAACTCTATATCTATTGCAAACCTAACCCTAAATCCTAACCCTAACACTAACCCTAACCCTTACGCATACCTAACCCTAACCCTTACCCTAACGCAAACCTTAACTTAACCCTATCCCTAACCCTAACACTAACACAAGCCTATCCCTAAACCTAACCCTATCCATAAACCTAACCTTAACCCTAAACCTAACCTAACCCTAACCCTAACCCTAACCCTAACCCTAACGCAAACCTTATCGTAACCCTAACCCTAACCTTAATGCAAACCTAACCCTAAATTTAACGCTCACCCTAAAACCCTAACGCTAACCCTAACCCTAACCATGACCCTAAACCCTAGCGCTATCCCTAACCCTAACACTAACCCTAACGCAAACCTAACCCTAACTCTAACCTTAAACCTAACCCTAACCTTAAAACTAACCTTAACCCTAACCCTGACGCAAACCGAACCGTAACCCTAACCCTAACACTAACCCTAGACCTAACCCTAAACATAACCCTAACCGTAACCCTAACCCTAACGCAAACCTAACCCTAACATTAACCCTAACCCTAACCCTAACCCTACCCGTAAACCTAACCCTAAATCCAAACCCTAACCCTAACCATAACCCTAACCCTAACCCTAATCCTAACCCTACCCTAAGGCAAACCTAACCCTAAATCCTAACACTAACCCTAACCCTAACCCTAACCCTAACTCAAACCTAACCCTAACCCTAACCCTAACCCTAACCCTAAACCTAACCCTAATCCTAACCCTAATGCAAACCTAACCCTAACACTAACCCTAACCCAAACCCTAACGCAAACGTAACCCTAAACCTAAACCTAACCCTAACCGTAACCCTAACGCAAACCTAACCCTAAACCTAAGCCTAAACTTAACCCTAACCCTAACCATAACCCTAACCCTAACCCTAACCCTAACCCTAACCCTATCCCTAACCCTAACCCTGACGCAAACGTAACCCTAACCCTAACCCTAACCCTAACGCAAACGTAACCCTAAACCTAACCCTAACCCTAACCTTAACCCTAACGCAAACTTAACCCTAACCCTAACCCTAACCCTAACCCTAACCCTAACCCTAACCCTAAACCTAACCCTAACCCTAACACAAACTTAACCCTACACCCAAAACCTAACCCTAACTCTAACCCTAACCCAAAGCCTAACCCTAACGCAAACCAAACCATAACCCTAACCTTAACCCTAACCCTAACGCAAACCTAACCCTAAACCTAACCCTAAACCTAACCCTAACCCTAACCCTAACGCAAACCTAACCGTAACCCTAACCCTAACACTAACCATAAACCTAAACTTAACCATAACCCTAACGAAAACCTAACCCTAAACCTAACACTAACCATAACCCTAATGCTAACCTAAACCTAACGCTAACCCTAACCATAACCCTAACGCATACCTAAACCTGAACCTAATCCTAACCTTAACCCTAACGCAAACCTTACCCTAACCCTAACCCTAACCCTAACCCTAACCTAAACTTAATCCAAACCCTAACCCAAACCCTAACCCTAACCCTAACCCAAACCCTAACCCTAACTCATACCTAACCCTACCCCTAACCCTAAATCTAACCCTAACGCGACTCTAACCCTAACCATAACCCTAAACCTAACCCTAAACCTAACGTAAACCTAACCCAAACCCTAACACTAACACTAAACCCAACCGTAACCCTAACTCTAACCCTACTCTAACCCTAACCTTAACGCAAACCTAACCCTAACCCTAACCCTAAACCTAACCCTAACCCTAACGCAAACCTAACCCTAACCCTAACTCTCACTCTAACCCTAAAACTAAACCTTAACCCTAACCCTAACCATAACCCTAACGCATACCTAACCATAACTCTAACACTAACCCTAACCTTAAACATAAACCTAACCCTAACCCTAACGAAAACCTAACCCTAACCCTAACCCTAACCCTAACCCTAACGCAAACCAAACCTAACCCTAACCCTAACGCAATCCTAACCCTAAACCTAACCATAACCCTAACCCTATCCCTAACGCAAACCAAACCCTAATCCAAACCCTAACTCTAAACCTAACGCAAACCTAACCCTAAATCCTAACCCTAACACTAACTCTAACCCTAACGCATACCTAACCCTAACCCTAACTCTAACGCAAACCTAAATTTAAACCTATCCCTAACCCTAACCCTAACACAAGCCTAACCCTAAACCTAAGCCTATCCATAAACGTAACCCTAAACTTAAACCTAACCTAACCCTAACCCTATCCCTAACCCTAACCCTAACGCAAACCTAATCCTAAACTTAACGCTAACCCTAAAACCCTAACGCTAACCCTAACCCTAACCCTAACCCAAATACAAACCTAACCTTAAACCCTAACGCTAACCCTAACCCTAACCCTAACCCTAATACAAACCTAACCCTAACCCTAACCCTAACCTTAACCGTAACGCAAATCTTACCCTAACCCTAACACTAACCCTAACACGAACGCAAACCTAACCCTAAACCTAACCCTAACCCTAAAGCAAATCTAACCTGAACCCTTACCCTAACCCTAACCCTAACCCTAACACAAGCCTATCCCTAAACCTAACACTATCTATAAACCTAACCGTAACCCCAACCCTAAATTAACCCTAAACCTAACCCTAACCCTAACCCTAACCCTAAGCCTAACCCTAACGCAAATCTAACCCTAATCCTATCCCTAAAGCTAAACCTAAACTTAACACTAACCTTAACCCTAACACTAACGCAAACCTAACCCTAAACCTAACCTTAAACATATACTTAACCCTAACCCTAAAGAAAACCTAACCCTAACCCTAACCCTAACCCTAACCCTAACCCTAGCGCAAAACTAACCCTAATCCTAACCCAAACCCTAACCCTAACGCAAACCTAACCCTAAACCTAACGGTAACACTAACCCTAACCCTAACGCAAACCTAACCCTATCCCTAACCCTAACTCTAATCCTAACACAAACCTAACACTAAATCCTAACCCTAACTCTAACCCTAATCCTAACGCATACCTAACCCTAACCCTAACCCTAACGCATACCTAACCTTAACCCTAACCCTAACCCAAACCCTAACACAAGCCTATCCCTAAACCTAACCCTATCCATAAACCTAACCCTAACCCTAACCCTAACCTAACCCTAACCCTAACCCTAACCCTAAACCTAACCCTAACCCTAACCCTAACGCTAACCTAACCCTAACCCTAACCCTAACCTTAACGCAAACCTAACCCTAAACTTAACGCTAACCGTAAAACCCTAACGCTAACCCTAACCCTAACCCTAACCCTAACCTTAAAACTAACCTTAACCCTAACCCTAACGCAAACCTAACCCTAACCCTAACCCTAATCCTAACCCTAACCTTAAAACTAACCTTAACCCTAATCCTAACGCAAACCTAACCGTAACCCTAACCCTAACACTAACCCTAGACCTAACCCTAACCATAACTCTAACCGAAACACTAACCCTAACGCAAACCTAACAATAACATTAACCCTAACCCTAACCCAACCCTAACCCTAACCCTAACACTAACCCTAACGCAAACCTAACCCTAACCATACCCCTAAAGCTAACACTAAACTTAAAACTAACCTTAACCCTAACCCTAACGCAAACCTAACCCTAACCCTAACACTAAACCTAACACTAAACCTAACGCCAACCTCACCCTAACCCTAACCCTAATCCTAACCCTAACCCTAAACATAACACTAACCCTAACCCTAACCCTAAACCCTAGCCCTATCCCTAACCTTAACCCTAACCCTAACCCTAACCATAATGGAAACATAACCCTAACCCTAACCCTAAAACTAACGCAAACCTAAACCTAAACCTAACCCTAAACCTAACCCTAACCTTAAAACTAACCTTAACCCTATCCCTGACGAAAACCTAACCGTAACCCTAACCCTAACACTAACCCTAGACCTAACCCTAACCATAAACCTAACCGTAATCCTAACCCTAACGCAAACCTAACCCTAACATTAACCCTAACCCTAACCCAACCCTAACCCTAACCCTAACCTTAACTCTAACGCAAACCTAACCCTAACCATAACCCTAAAGCTAAACGTAAACTTAAAACTAACCTTAACCCTAACCCAAACGCAAACCTAACGCTAACTCTAACTCTCACTCTAACTCTAACCCTAAACCCTAACCCTAACCTAACCCTAACCCTAACCCTAAACCCTAACCCTAACCCTAAACCTAACCCTAAACCTAACGCAAACCTAACCCTAAATCCTAACCCTAACCCTAACCCTAACGCAAACCTAACCTTAACCCTAACCCTAACCCTAACGCAAACCTAACCCTAAACCTAACCGTAATACTAACCGTAACCCTAACGCATACCTAACCCTAATCCTAACCCTAACTCTAAATCTATTGCAAACCTAACCCTAAATCCTAACCCTAACACTAACCCTAACCCTTACGGATACCTAATCCTAACCCTTACCCTAACGCAAACCTAAACTTAACCCTATCCCTAACCCTAACACTAACACAAGCCTATCCCTAAACCTAACCCTATCCATAAACCTAACCTTAACCCTAAACCTAACCTAACCCTAAACCTAACCCTAACCCTAACCCTAACCCTAACGCAAACCTAACCGTAACCGTAACCCTAACCTTAACGCAAACCTAACCCTAAACTTAACGCTCACCCTAAAACCCTAACGTTAACCCTAACCCTAACAATGACCCTAAACCCTAGCGCTATCCCTAACCCTAATCCTAACCCTAACGCAAACCTAACCCTAACCCTAACCTTAAACCTAACCCTAACGTTAAAATTAACCTTAACCCTAACCCTGACGCAAACCTAACCGTAACCCTAACCCTAACACTAACCCTAGACCTAACCCTAACCATAACGCAAACCTAACCCTAACATTAACCCTAACCCTAACCCTAACCCTACCCGTAAACCTAACCCTAAATCCAAACCCTAACCCTAACCATAACCCTAACCCTAACCCTAATCCTAACCCTATCCTAACGCAAACCTAACCCTAAATCCTAACCCTAACCTTAACCCTAACGCAAACCTAACCTTAAACATAACCCTAACCTAACCCTAACCCTAACGCAAACGTAACCCTAACCCTAACCCTAACCCTAACCCTAACACAAACCTAACACTAACCCTAACCATAACCCTAACCCTAAACCTAATCCTAATGCAAACCTAACCCTAACACTAACCCTAACCCAAACCCTAACGCAAACGTAACCCTAAACCTAAACCTAACCCTAACCGTAACCCTAACGCAAACCTAACGCTAACCCTAAACCTAACCCTAAACCTAACCCTAACCCTAACCCTAACCCTAACCCTAACACTAACCCTAACCCTAATCCCTAACCCTAACCCTAACCCTAACGCAAAACTAGCCGTAACCATAACACTAACCCTAACCTTAAACCTAACCTTAACACTGACCCTAACGAAAACCTAACCCTAACCCTATCCCTAACCTTAACCCAGACGCAAACGTAACCCTAACCCTAACCCTAACACTAACCCTAACGCAAACCTAACCCTAAACCTAACCCTAACCCTAACCTTAACCCTAACGCAAACCTAACCCTAACCCTAACCCTAACCCTAACCCTAACCCTAACCCTAACCCTAACCCTAACCCTAACCCTAACCCTAACCCTAACCCTAACGCAAACATAACCCTAACCCAAAACCTAACCCTAACCCTAACCCTAACCCAAAGCCGAACCCTAACGCAAACCAAACCCTAACCCTAACCTTAACCCTAACCCTAACGCAAACCTAACCCTAACCCTAACCCTAAACCTAACCCTAACCATAACCCTAACGCAAACCTAAACGTAACCCTAACCCTAACACTAACCATAAACCTAAACTTAACCATAACCCTAGCGAAAACCTAACCATAACCCTAACCCTAACCATAACCCTAATGCTAACCTAAACCTAACGCTAACCCTAACCATAATCCTAACGCATACCTAAACCTGAACCTAACCCTAACCTTAACCCTAACGCAAACCTTACCCTAACCCTAACCCTAACCCTAACCCTAACCCTAACCTAAACTTAATCCAAACCCTAACCCAAACCCTAACCCTAACCCTAACCCAAAACCTAACCCTAACCTTAACGCATACCTAACCCTACCCCTAACCCTAAATCTAACCCTAACGCGACTCTAAACCTAACCCTAACCCTAAACCTAACGTAAACCTAACCCAAACCCTAACCCTAACTCTAACCCTAACCCTAACCCTAACACTAACGCAAACCTAACCCTAACCCTAACCCTAAACCTAACCCTAACCCTAACGCAAACTTAACCCTAACCCTAACTCTCACTCTAACACTAACACTAAACCCTAACCCTAACCCTAACCCTAAACCTAACCCCAACCCTAACGCATACCTAACCATAACCCTAACCCTAACCCTAAACTTAAACATAAACTTAACCCTAACCCTAACGAAAACCTAACCCTAACCCTAACCCTAACCCTAACCCTAACCCTAACGCAAACCAAACCTAACCCTAACCCTATCCCTAATGCAATCCTAACCCTAAACCTAACCATAACCCTAACCGTAACCCTAACGCAAACCTAACCCTAATCCTAACCCTAACTCTAAACCTAACGCAAACCTAACCTTAAATCCTACCCCTAACACTAACCCTAACCCTAACGCATACCTAACCCTAACCCAACCCTAACGCAAACCTAAATTTAAACCTATCCCTAACCCTAACCCTAACACAAGCCTAACCCTAAACCTAACCCTATCCATAAACGTAACCCTAACCCTAAACCTAACCTAACCCTAACCCTAACCCTAACCCTAACCCTAACGCAAACCTAATCCTAAACTTAACGCTAACCCTAAAACCCTAACGCTAACCCTAACCCTAACCCTAACCCAAAATACAAACCTAACCCTAAAACCCTAACGCTAACCCTAACCCTAACCCTAACCCTAATACAAACCTAACCCTAACCCTAACCCTAACCTTAACCCTAACGCAAATCTTACCCTAACCCTAACACTAACCCTAACCCGAACGCACACCTAACCCTAACCCTAACCCTAATGCAAACCTAACCTGAAACCTTACCCTAACCCTAACCCTAACCCTAACACAATCCTATCCCTAAACCTAACCCTATCCATAAACCTAACCGTAACCCCAACCCTAACTTAACCCTAACCCTAACCCTAACCCTAACCCTAACCCTAACCCTAAGCCTAACCCTAACGCAAACCTAAACCTAACCCTATCCCTAAAGCTAAACCTAAACTTAAAACTAACCTTAACCCTAACACTAACGCAAACCTAACCCTAAACCTAACTCTCACTCTAACCCTAACCCTAAACCCTAACCCTAACCCTAACCTAACCCTCACCATAACGCAAACCTAACCCAAACCCTAACCTTAAACATAAACTTAACCCTAACCCTAAAGAAAACCTAACCCTAAACCTAACCCTAACCCTAACCCTAACCCTAACGCAAACCTAACCCTAAACCAAACCGTAACACTATCCCTAACCCTAACGCAAACCTAACCCTATCCCTAACCCTAACTCTAAACCTAACTCAAAACTAACCCTAAATCCTAACCCTAACACTAACCCTAACCCTAACACATACCTAACCCTAACCCTAACGCATACCTAACCTTAAACCTAACCCAAACCCAAACCCTAACACAAGCCTATCCCTAAACCTAACCCTATCCATAAACCTAACCCTAACCCTAACCTAACCATAACCCTAACCTTAAAACTAACCTTAACCCTAACCCTAACGCAAACCTAACCCTAACCCTAACCCTAATTCTAACCCTAACCTTAAAACTAACCTTAACCCTAATCCTAACGCAAACCTAACCGTAACCCTAACCCTAACACTAACCCTAGAGCTAACCCTAACCATAACTCTAACCGAAACACTAACCCTAACGCAAACCTAACCCTAACATTAACCCTAACCCTAACCCAACCCTAACCCTAACCCTAACACTAACCCTAACGCAAACCTAACCCTAACCATACCCCTAAAGCTAACACTAAACTTAAAACTAACCTTAACCCTAACCCTAACGCAAACCTAACCCTAACCCTAACACTAACCCTAACACTAAACCTAACGCCAACCTAACCCTAACTCTAAACCTAATCCTAACCCTAACCCTAAACATAACCCTAACCCTAACCCTAACCCTAAACCCTAGCCCTATCCCTAACCTTAACCCTAACCCTAACCCTAACCATAATGGAAACATAACCCTAACCCTAACCCTAAAACTAAAGCAAACCTAACCCTAAACCTAACCCTAACCCTAACACTAACCCTAACGTAAGCGTAACCGTAACTCTAACCCTAACCCTAACCCTAAACCTAAGACAAACCTAACCCTAACCCTAACCCAAACCCTAACCTTAACCCTAACGCTAACACTAACCCTAGACCTAACCCTAACCATAACCCTAACCGTAACCCTAACCCTAGCGCAAAACTAACCCTAACAGTAACCCTAACCCTAACCCAACCCTAACCCTAACCCTAACCCTATCGCAAACCTAACCCTAACCCTAACCCTAACGCAAACCTAACCCTAAACCTAACCGCAACACTAACCCTAACCCTAACGCAAACCTAACCCTAACCGTAACCCTAACTCTAAACCTAACGCAAACCTAACCCTAAATCCTATCCCTAAAACTAACGCTAACCCTAACGCATACCTAACCCTAACCCTAACCTTAACGCAACCTAAATTTAACCCTATCCCTAACCCTAACCATAACACAAGCCTATCCCTAAAACTAACCCTATCCATAAACCTAACCCTAACCCTAAACCTAACCTAACCCTAACCCTAACACTAACCCTAACCCTAACGCAAACCTAACCCTAACCCTAACCCTAACCTTAACGCAAACCTAAACCTAAACTTAACGCTAACCCTAAAACCCTAACGCTAACCCTAACCCTAACCCTAAACCCTAGCGCTATTCCTAACCCTAACCCTAACCGTAACCCTAACCCGAACGCAAACCTAACCCTAACCCTAACCCTAAACCTAACCCTAACCTTAAAACTAACCTTAACCCTAACCCTGACGAAAACCTAACCGTAACCCTAACCCTAACACTAACCCTAGACCTAACCCTAACCATAACCTTAACCATAATCCTAACCCTAACGCAAACCTAAACCTAACATTAACCCTAACCCTAACCCAACCCTACCCTAACCCTAACCTTAACCCTAACGCAAACCTAACCCTAACCATAAACCTAAAGCTAAACCTAAACTTAAAACTAACCTTAACCCTAACCCTAACGCAAACCTAACGCTAACTCTAACTCTCACTCTAACACTAACCCTAAACCCTAACCCTAACCTAACCCTAACCCTAACCCTAAACCCTAACCCTAACCCTAAACCTAACCCTAAACCTAACGCAAACCTAACCCTAAATCCTAACCCTAACCCTAACCCTAACGCAAACCTAACCTTAACCCTAACCCTAACCCTAACGCAAACCTAACCCTAAACCTAACCGTAATACTAACCCTAACCCTAACGCATACCTAACCCTAATCCTAACCCTAATTCTAAATCTATTGCAAACCTAACCCTAAATCCTAACCCTAACACTAACCCTAACCCTTACGCATACCTAACCCTAACCCTTACCCAAACGCAAACCTAAACTTAACCCTATCCCTAACCCTAACACTAACACAAGCCTATCGCTAAACATAACCTTATCCATAAACCTAACCTTAACCCTAAACCTAACCTAACCCTAACCCTAACCCTAACGCAAACCTAACCGTAACCCTAACCCTAACCTTAACGCAAACCTAACCCTATACTTAACGCTCACCCTAAAACCCTAACGCTAACCCTAACCCTAACCATGACCCTAAAACCTAGCGCTATCCCTAACCCTAACCCTAACCCTAACGCAAACCTAACCCTAACCCTAACCTTAAACCTAACCCTAACCTTAAAACTAACCTTAACCCTAACCCTGAAACAAACCTAACCGTAACCCTAACCCTAACACTAACCCTAGACCTAACCCTAACCATAACCCTAACCGTAACCCTAACCCTAACACAAACCTAACCCTAACATTAACCGTAACCTAACCCTAACCCTACCCGTAAACCTAACCCTAAATCCAAACCCTAACCCTAACCATAACCCTAACCCTAACCCTAATCCTAACCCTACCCTAACGAAAACCTAACCCTAAATCCTAACCCTAACCCTAACCCTAATGCAAACCCAACCCTAAACATAACCCTAACCTAACCCTAACCCTAACGCAAACGTAAGCCTAACCCTAACCCTAACCATAACCCTAACACAAACCTAACCCTAACCCTAACCATAACCCTAACCCTAAACCTAATCCTAATGCAAACCTAACCCTAACACTAACCCTAACCCAAACCCTAACGCAAACCTAACCCTAACCCTAAACCTAACCCTAAACCTAACCCTAACCCTAACCCTAACCCTAACCCTAACCCTAACACTAACCCTAACCCTAATCCCTAACCCTAACCCTAACCCTAACGCAAAACTAGCCGTAACCATAAACCTAACCCTAACCTTAAACCTAACCTTAACACTGACCCTAACGAAAACCTATCCTAACCCTATCCCTAACCTTAACCCTGACGCAAATGTAACCCTAACCCTAACCCTAACACTAACCCTAACGCAAACCTAACCCTAAACCTAACCCTAACCTTAACCCTAACGCAAACCTAACCCTAACCCTAACCCTAACCCTAACCCTAACCCTAACCCTAACCCTAACCCTAACGCAAACCTAAACCTAACCCTAACACTAACCCTAAACTTAACCCTAAACCTAACGGAAACCTAACCCTAAATCCTAACCCTAACCCTAACCCTAACCCTAATCCTAACCCAAACCTAACCCTAAACCTAACCCTAACCCTAAACTTAACCCTAACGCAAACCAAACCGTAACCCTAACCCTAACGCAAACCTAACCCTAACCGTAACCCTAACCCTAAACCTAACCCAAAGCCTAATCCTAACCGAACCCTAAACCTCACCCTAACCCTAACCCTAATGCAAAACTAACCGTAACACTAACCCTATCCCTAAACATAACCCTAACCCGTACCCAAACACTAATGCAAATCTAACCGTAACACTAAACCTAAACCTAATCCTAACATTAAAACTAACCTTAACCCTAAATCTAACGCAGACTACCCCTACCACTTATCCTAACCCTAACCCTAAACCTAACCCTAAACCTACCCCTAAACATAACCCTAACCCTAACACTAACCATAACCCTAACCCTAAACATTAACTCTAACCCTAACCCTAACCGTAACCTAACCTTAATCCTAAGTATAACGCTAACCCTAAACCTAACCCTAACCCTAAAACCTAACCCTAACCGTACCCTAACCTAACCCTAAAACAAAACCTAATCCTAAACGCTACCCTAACCATAACCTAACACTAACCCTAATCCTTACCCTAACCTAAGCCTAACTCTTACCCTAAACCTAACGCTAAACCTAAACCTAACACAAACCTATCCCTAACCCTAATCCAAAACCTAACCCTAACCCTAACGCAAACCTAAACTTAAACCTAAACCTAACCCTATCCTTAACCATGACGAAAACCTAACCCTAACCCCAACCGTAACCCAAACCCAAACGCAAACCTAACACTAACCCTAACTCTAACGCATACCTAACCCTAACCTTAACCCTAACCCTAACCCTAACCCTAACGCAAACCTAACACTAACCCTAACCCTTACACTAACCCTAACACAAACCTAACCCTATACCTAACCCTAACCCTAAAAGTAATCCTAACCCTAACCCTAACGCAAACCTAACCCTAACCCTAACCCTACGCAAACCTAACCCTAACCCTAACCCTAACCATAACGCAAACCTAAACCTAACCCTAAACTTAACCCTAACCCTAACCCTAACCCTTACGCAAACCTAACCCTAAGTCTAACCCTAACCCTAACGCAAACCTAACCCTAAACCTAACCCTAACCCTAACCCTAACGCTAACCCTAACGCAAACCTAACCCTAACCCTAACCCTAACCCTAACCCTAACCCTAAACCTAAACCAAACCATAACCCTAACGCAAACCTACCCTAACCCTAACCCTAAACTTAACCCTAACGCAAACCTAACCCTAAGCCTAACCCTAACCCTAACCCTAACCCTAATCCTAACCCTAACGCAAACGTAACCGTAACCCTAACCCTAACCCTAACCCTAAACCTAACGCAAAACTAACCCTAAATCCTAACCCTAACCCTAACCCTAACCCTAACCCTAACCATAACCATAACCCTAACGCAAACCTAACCCTAAACCTAACCCTAACCCTAACCCTAACCCTAACGCAAGCCTAAGCGTAACCCTAACCCTAAACCTAACCCTAACGCAAACCTAACACTAACTCTATCCCTACCACTAACCCTAGCCCTAACTCAAACACTAACGCTAACCGTAACCCTAGCCCTAACGCAAACCAAACCCTAACCTTAACCCTAACCCTAACCCAACCCTAACCCTAACCCTAAACATGACCCTAACGCAAAACTAAACCTAACACTAACTCTAAATCTAACCCTAAATTTAAAACAAACCTTAACCATAACCCTAACGCAACCTAACTCTAACCCTAACAATAACTCTAACCATAACCCTAAACCCTAACATAACCCTAACCCTAACCCTAACGCAAACATAATCGTAACGCTAACCCTAAACCTAACCTTAAATCTAACCTTAACCCTAACCCTAATGAAAACCTAACCCTAACCCTAACAATAACCCTAACGCAAACCTAACCCTATCCCTAACACTAACCCTAACACAAACTTAACCCTAAGCCTAACCCTAACCCTAACGCTAACACTAACGCAAACCTATCCCTAACCCTAACCCTAACCCTAACCCTAACCCTAACCCTAACCCTAACACAAACCTAACCCTAACCCTAACCCTAAACCTAACCCAAACCATAACCCTAACGCAAACCTAACCCTAACCTTAACCCTAAACTTAACCCTACGCAAACCTAACCCTAAGCCTAACCCTAACCCTAACCCTAACCTTAACCCTAACCCTAACTCTAACCCTAACGCAAACCTAACCTTAACCCTAACCCTAAACTTAACCCTAACGCAAACATAACCCTAACCGTAACCCTAACCCTAACCCTAACCCTAACTTTAAACTTACCCTTAACCGTAACCCAAACGAAAACTTAACCCTAACCCTAACACTAACCCTAACCCTAACCCTAACGCAAACCTAACCCTAACCGTAACCCTAACCCTATCCCTAAACCTAACGCAAAACTAACACTAATTCCTAACCCTAACCCTAACCCTAACCCTAAACTTAACACTAACGCAAACCTAACCCTAACACTAACCCTAAATCTAACCCTAAACTTAAAACTAACCTTAACCCTAACCCTAACGCAACCTAACCCTAACCCTAACTCTAACTCTAACCATAAACCTAAACCCTAACATAACCCTAACCCTAAGCCTAACCCTAACGCAAACCTAACCGTAACCCTAACCCTAACCTTAAATCTAACCTTAACCCTAACCCTAATGAAAACCTAACACTAACACTAACCCTAACTCTAACCCTAATGCAAACCTAACCCTAAACTTAACCATAACCCTAAACCTAACGCTAACCTAACCCTAAATCCTAACCCTAACCCTAACCCTAAACCTAACCCTAACACAAACCTAACCCTAACCATAAACCTAACACTAAACCTAACCCAAACCATAACCCTAACGCAAACCTAACCCTCACCTTAACCCTAAACCTAACACTAATGCAAACCTAACCCTAACCCTAACCGTAAACCTAACCCTAACCCTAACGCAAACCTAACCGTAACCCTAACCCTAACCCTAACCTTAAAACTTACCCTTAAACCTAACCCTAACGAAAACTTAACCCTAACCCTAACCCTAACCCTAACGCAAACCTAACCCTAAACCTAAAACTAACCCTAACCCTAACCCTAAGCCTAACGCAAACCTAACCCGAAATCCTAACCCTAACCTTAACCCTAAACCTAACCATAACGCAAAACTAACCCTAAAACTAACCCTAACCCTAACCCTAACCCTAATCCTAAACCTAACCCAAACCCTAATCCTAACGCAAACCTAAACCTCACCCTAACCCTAACCTTAACGCAAACCTAACCCTAACCCTAACCCTAACCCTAACCCTAACCCTAACGCAAACCTAACCCTAACCCTAAACCTAACCCTAACCCTAACCCTAACCCAAACCCTAACGCAAACCTAACCCTAACCCTAACCCTAAACCTAACCCTAACCTTAAAACTAACCTTAAACCTAAACCTAACGCAAACTTAACCCTAACCCTAACCCTAACCCTAACCCTAACAGAAACATAACTCTAACCCTAATCCTAAATCTAACACAAACCTAACATTAATCCTAACCATAAACCTAACCCTATACCTTACCCTAATTCTAACCTAACCCTAACACTAACCATAACCCTAACCCTAACCCTAACGCTAACCTAATCATAGCCTAACCCTAATCCTAACATGAAACCTAACCCTAACCCTAACCTAACCATAACCCTAAAGCTAACCCTAAACCTACCACTACCACTAACACTAACCCTACGTCTAACCCTAAACCTAACCCTAAACCTATCCATACCCATAACCCTAACCCTAACACTAACCATAAACCTAACCCTAAATATTAACTCTAGCCCTAATCCTAACCCTAATGTAACCCTAATCCGAATCTAACCCTAACCCCTAAACCTAAACCTATCCCTAAACCTAACCGTAACTTTGACTCTAACCTAACGCTAACCCTAACCCTAACCTTACCTCTACCCCTAATCCTAATCCTAACCCTAACCCTAACCCTAAACCCTAACCCTAACCCTAACCCTAACCCTAACCCTAACCCTAACCTTAACCCTAACACAAACCTAACCCTAATCCTAACCCTAACTCTAACCCTAATGCAAACCTAACGCTAACCCTAACCATAACCCTAAAGCAAACCTAACCCTAACACTAACCCTAAACCTAACCCTAAATCTAACCCTAACCCTAACCCTAACACTAACGCAAACATAACCCTAACCCTAACCCTAACCCTAACCTTAAACCTAAACCTAACCATAACCCTAACGCAAACCTAACCCTAATCCTAACCCTAACAGAAACCCTAACCCTAATGCAATCCTAACCCTAACCCTAACACTAACCCTTACCCTAACGCATACCTAAACCTAGCCCTAACCCTAACCCTAACCCTAACGCAAACCTAAACCTAACCCTAACCATAAACCTAACCCTAACCCTAAACCTAACCCTAACCTAAACCTAACCGAAAACCTAACCGTAACCCTAAACCTAACCTTAACCCTAATCCCTAACCCTAACCCTAAGCCTAAGGCTAAACTAAACATAACCGTAACCTAAACCCTAAACCTAACCCTAAACCTAACCCTAACCCTAACCCTAACCCTAACGCAAACCTAAACCTAACCCTAACCCTAACCCTAACTCTAACACAAAACTAACCCTAACCCTAACTCTAAACCTAAACCTAACTCAAACCCTAACCTTAACGCAAACCTAACCCTAACCCTAACCCTAACCCTAACACTAACGCAACCTAACCCTAACCCTAACCGTAACATTAACCCTAACCCTAACGCAAACCTAACCGTAACCCTAACCCTAACCCT
>NC_142515.1:68997500-69080000 GCF_057876585.1 Rhinolophus sinicus
AACGCAAACCAAACCCTAACCCTAACCCTAACGTAAACCTAACCCTAACCCTAACCCTAACTCTAAACCTAACCCTAACCCAAACGCAAACCTAAACATAACCCTAACACTAACCCTAACCCTAACCCTAACCCTAAAACCTAACCCTAACCCTACCCTAACCTAACCCTAAAACTAAACCTAATCCTAAACGCTAACCCTAACCCTAACCTAACACAAACCCTAACCCTAACCTAAGCCTAACTCTTACCCTAACCCTAACCTTAACCATGACGAAAACCTAACCCTAACCCTAACCGTAACCCTAACGGAAACCTAACCCTAACCCTAACCCTATACCTAACACTAACCCCAACCCTAACGCAAACCTAACCCTAACCCTAACCCTAACCCTAACCCTAACCCTAACCCTAACGCAAACCTAACACTAACCCTAACCCTTACACTAACCCTAACACAAACCTAACCCTATCCCTACCCCTAACCCTAAACGTAATCCTAACACTAACCCTAACGCAAAACTAACCCTAACCCTAACCCTAACCCTAACCCTAACGCAAACCTAACCCTAACCCTAACCATAACCCTAACGCAAACCTAACCCTATACCTAAAACTAACCCTAACGCTAACCCTAACGCAAACCTAACCCTAACCCTAACTCTAACCCTAACCCTAACCCTAACACAAACCTAACACTAACCCTAACCCTAACCCTAAACCTAACCCAAACCATAACCCTAACGCAAAACTAACCCTAACCCTAACCCTAAACTTAACCCTAACGCAAACCTAACCCTAAGCCTAACACTAACCCTAACCCTAACCCTAACCCTAACGCAAACCTAACCGTAACCCTAACCCTAACCCTAACCCTAACCTTAAACTTACCCTTAACCCTAACCCTAACGAAAACTTAACCCTAACCCTAACCCTAACCGTAACCCTAACCCTAACGCAAACCTAACCCTAACCGTAACCCTAACCCTAACCCTAAAACTAACGCAAAACTAACCCTAAATCCTAACCCTAACCCTAAACCTAACCCTAAACCTAACCCTAACCCTAACGCAAATCTAACTCTAAACCTAACCCTAACGCTAACCATAACCCTAACGCAAACCTAACCGTAACCCTAACCCTAAACCTAACTCTAACGCAAACCTAACCCTAACCGTAACCCTAACCCTAACCCTAAAACTAACGCAAAACTAACCCTAAATCCTAACCCTAACCCTAACCCTAACCCTAAACCTAACCCTAACCCTAACGCAAATCTAACTCTAACCCTAACCCTAACCGTAACCCTAACCCTAACGCAAACCAAACCCTAACCCTAACCCTAACCCTAACCCTAACCCTAAGCCTAACCCTAACCCTAACCCTAACCCTTACACTAACCCTAACACAAACCTAACCCTATACCTAACCCTAACCCTAAAAGTAATCCTAACCCTAACCCTTACGCAAACCTAACCCTAACCCTAACCCTAACCCTAACCCTAACCCTACGCAAACCAAACCCTAACCGTAACCCTAACCATAACGCAAACCTAACCCTAACCATAAACCTAACCCTAATCCTAACCCTAACCCTAACGCAAACCTAACCCTAAACCTAACCCTAACCCTAACGCTAACACTAACGCAAACCTAACCCTAACCCTAACCCTAACCCTACCCCTAAAACAAACCTAAAACTAACCCTAACCCTAACGCTAAACCTAATCCAAAGCATAACCCTAACGCAAACCTAACCCTAACCCTAACCCTAACCCTAACCCTAAGCCTAACCCTAACCCTATCCCTAATCCTAACCCTAATGCAAACGTAACCGTAACCCTAACCCTAACCCTAACCCAATCCCTAATCTTAAACTTACACTTAACCCTAACACTAACGAAAACTTAACCCTAACCCTAACCCTAACCCTAACCCTAACCCTAACGCAAAACTTACCCTAACCGTAAACCTAACCCTAACCAAAAACCTAGCGCAAAACTAACCCTAAATCCTAACCTAACCCTAAACGTAACCCTAACCAGAACCATAACCCTAACGCAAAACTAACGCTAACCCTAACCATAACCCTAACCCTAAACATAACCCTAACCCTAACCCAACCCCAACCCTAACCTTAAACCTAACTCTGACGCAAACCTAACCCTAACACTAACCCTAAATCTAACCCTAAACTTAAAACTAACCTTAACCATAACGCTAACGCAACCTAACTCTAACCCTAACTCTAACTCTAACCATAACCCTAAACCCTAACATAACCCTAACCCTAACTCTAACCCTAACCCTAACCGTAATGAAAACCTTACCCTAACCCTAACCAAAATCTAACGCAAGCTAACACTAACCCTAACACTAACCCTAACCCAAACCTAACCCTAAGCCTAACCCTAACCCTAACACTATCCCTAACGCAAACCTAACCCTAACCATATCCCTAACCCTAACACAAACCTAAACCTAACCCAAAACCTAACCCAAACCATAACCCTAACGCAAACCTAACCCTAACCCTAACCCTATACTTAACCCTAACGCAAACATAACCCTAAGCCTAACCCTAACCCTAACACTAAACTTAAACTTACCCTTAACCCTAACACTAACGAAAACTTAACACTAACCCTAACCCTAACCCTAACCCTAACCCTAACGCAAAACTAACCCTAAACGTAACCCTAACCCTAACCCAATACCTAACGCAAAACTAACCCTAAATCCTAACCCTAACCCTAACCCTAACCCTAACCCTAACCCTAACGCAAACCTAACCGTAAACCTAACCTAACCCTAACCCTAACCCTAACCCTAACCCTAACCCTAACGCTAACATAACCCTAACCGTAACCCTAACCGTAACCCTAACCCTAACCCTAACGCAAACCTAACCGTAACCCTAACCCTTACCCTAACCTTAAAACTACCCTTAAACCTAACCTTAACGAAAACTTAACCCCAACCCTAACCCTAACCCTAACACAAACCTAACCCTAACCCTAACACTAACCCTAACCCTAACCCTAAGTCTAACGCAAACCTAACACTAAATCCTAACACTAACCCTAACCCTAAACCTAACCCTAACGCAAAACTAACCCTAAACGTAACCCTAACCCTAACCCTAACCCTAAACCTAACCCAAACCCTAATCCTAACGCAAACCTAAACCTCACCCTAACCCTAACCCTAATGCAAACCTAACCCTAACACTAAACCTAACCCTAAACATAACCCTAACCCGAACCAAAACATTAACGCAAACCTAACCCTAACCCTAAACCCTAACCCTAATCCCTAACCCTAACCCTAACCCTAACGCAAAACTAACCGTAACCATAACCCTAACCCTAACCTGAAACCTAACCTTAACCCTGACCCTAACGAAAACCTAACCCTTACCCTATCCCTAACCCTAACCCTGACGCAAACGTAACCCTAACCCTAACCCTAACCCTAACATTAAAACTAAACTTAACCCTAACCCTAACGCAGACTACCACTACCCCTAACCCTACCCTAACCCTAAACCTAACCCTACACCTACCCGTACCAGTAACCCTAACCCTAACACTAACCGTAACCCTAACACTAAACATTAACTCTAACCCTAACCCTAACAAAATCCTAACCCTAATCCTAAGTATAACCCTAACCCTAACCTAACCCTATACCTAACCCTAACTTGACCCTAACCTAACCCTAAACCTAACTCGACCTCTAACCCTAACACTAACCCTAACCTTAACGTAAACCTAACCCTAAACTTAACGTTAACAATAAACCCTAACGCTAAACTTAACCCTAACCCTAACCCTAAACATAAACCCTAGGCCTATCCCTAACCCTAACCCTAACCCGAACCATAACCCTAACACTAAACCTAACCCTAACCATAACCCTAACGCAAACCTAACCCTAATCATAACCCTAACCATAATCCTAATGCAACCCTAACCCTAAACCTAACACAAACCCTAACCCTAACGCATACCTAACCCTAGCCCTAACCATAACCCTAACCCTAACGCAAACCTAAACCTAACCCTAACCCTAACCCTAACCCTAACCCTAACCTAAACATAACCCAAACCCTAACCGTAACCCTAAACCTAACCTTAACCCTAAACCCTAACCCTAACCCTAACCCTAACCCTAAGGCTAACCTAAACCTAACCGTAACCTAAACCCAAACCCTAACCCTAAACCTAACCCTAACCTAACACTAATCCTAACCCTAACACTTACCCTAACTTAAGCCTAAGTCTAACCCTAACCCTGACCCTAAACCTTAACCTAACTCTAACCCTAACGCAAATCTAACCCTAACCCTAACCCTGACGCTAACCTAACCCTAAACCTGACCTAACCCTAACACTATCCCTAACGCAAACCTAAACCTAACCCTAACCATAACCCTAACGCTAACGCAAACCTAACCCTAACCCTAACCCTAACCCTAACCCTAACACTAACGCAAACCTAACCCTAACCCTAAACTTAACCCTAACCCTAAACCTAACCCAAACCCTAACGCAAACCTAACGTTAAGGCTTACCCTAAACATAACCCTAACGCATAACCAACCATAACCCTAACCCTAACCCTAACGTAAACCTAACCCTAAACTTAAACCTAACCCTAACCCGAACACAATCCTATCCCTAAACCTAACCCTAAACCTAACCCTAACCGTAACCCTAACCCTAACGCAAACCTAACCCAAACCCTAACCCTAAACCTTACCCTAAACTTAAAACTAAGCTTAACCCTAACCCTAACGCAAACCTAACCCTAACCCTAACCTAACCCTAACACTAACCCTAACCCCAGCCCTAGCCCTAACCATAACCTTAACCCTAAAAGTAAACCAAACCCTAATGCAAACCTAACCCTAAACTTAACCCTAACCCTAACCCACCCCTAACCCTAACCCTAACCTTAACCCTAACTCAAACCTAACCCTAACCCTAACCCTAAAGCTAACCCTAAACTTAAAACTAACCTTAACCCTAACCCTATCGCAAACCTAACCCTAAACCTAACTCTAACTCTAACCAGAACCCTAAACCCTAACCCTAACACTAACCCTAACCCTAACCCTAACGCATACCTAACCGTAACCCTAACCATATCCCTAACCTTAAACCTAACCTTAACCCTAACCCTAACGAAAACCTAACCCTAACCCTAACCCTAACCCTAACCCTAACCCTAACCCTAACCCTAACCCTAACCCTAACCCAAAACTAAACATAACCCTAACTCTAAACCTAAACCTAACCCAAACCCTAACCTTAACGCAAACCTAACCTAACCCTAACCCTAACCCTAACCCTAACCGTAACGCAAACCTAACCTAACCCTAAACCTAACCCTAACCCTAACCCTAACCCAAACCCTAAAGCAAACCTAACCCTAACCCTAAACCTAAACCTAACCCTAACCTTAAAATTAACCTTAACCCTACACCTAACGCAACCTAACCCTAACCCTAACCCTAACCCTAATCCTATACTTAACCCTAATTCTAACCTAACCCTAACATTAACCATAACCCTAACCCTAACCCTAACGTAAACCTAACCCTAACCCTAAACCTAACCCTAACTATAACCCTAACCCTAATCCTAACAATACCGCTAACACTAAACCCTAACCCTAACGCTAACCCTAACCCTAATGCAAACCTAACCATAACCCTAACCCTAACCCTAACGCAAACCTAAACTTAACCCTAATCCTAAACCTAACCCTAACCCTAACCCTAACGCAAACCTAACCCTAACCCTAACCCTAACCCTAAAGCAAACCTAACCCTAAACCTAACCCTAAAGCGAACCCTAAACCTAACCCTAAGCCTAACGCAAACCTAACCCTAAACCTAACCCTAAACATAACCCTAAGCCTATACCCTAACCCTACCCTACACTAACCTAACCCTAACCCTATACCCTAACCCTAAGTCTACCCTAACCTAACCCTAAACCTAACTCTAACCCTAACCTAAGCCTAAATCTTACACTAACACCTAACCCTAAACCTACACATAACTCTCAATCTAACGCAAACCTAACTCTAACCCTAACCCTAACCCTAAACCTAACCCTAATCCTAAAGCTAACCTTAAACTTAAAAGTAACCTTAACCCTAACCTAACGCAAACCTAACCCTAACCCTAACTCTAACTCTAACACTAACCCTAAACCCTAACCCTAACCATAACCCTAATCCTAAACCTAACCCTAACGCAAAACTAACCGTAACCCTAACCCTAACCCTAACCTTAAACCTAACCTTAACCCTAACCCTAACGTAAACCTAACCCTAACCCTATCCCTAACCCTAACCCTGACGCAAACCTAACCCTAACCCTAACCCTAAACCTAACGCAAACCTAACCCTAAATCCTAACCCTAACCCTAACCCTAACCCTAACCCTAACGCAAACCTAACCCTAAACCTAACCCTAGCCCTAACCCTAACCCTAACGCAAACCTAACCCTAACCCTAACCTTAACCCTAACGCAAACCTAACCCTAACCCTAACCCTAACCCTAACCCAAAGCTTAACTCTAACGCAAACCTAACCCTAACCCTAACTCTAACCCTAAACCTAACGCAAACCTAACCCTAACCGTAACCCTAACCCTAACCCTAACGCAAACCTAACCCTAACCCTAACCCTAAACCTAACCCTAACCCTAACCCTAACACTAACGTAAACCTAACCTTAACCCTAACCCTAACCTTAAACCTAAACTTAACCCTAACCCTAACGAAAACCTAACCCTCAACCTAACCCTAACAATAACCCTAACGCTAACCTAAACCTAACCCTAACCCTAACCTAACGCAAACCTAACGCTAAATTCTAACCCTAACCCTAACCCTAAAACTAACCCTAACCCTAACCCTAACCCTAACGCAAACCTAACCCTAACACTAACACTAACCCTAAACGTAACCCTAAACATAACCCTAACCCTAACCCTAACCCTAAACCCTAGCCCTATCCCTAACACTAACCCTAACCGTAACCCTAAACCTAACCCTAAATCTAACCCTAACCCTAACCCTAACCCTAACGCAAACCTCACCCTAACCCTAACCCTAACCCTAACCCTAAGACAAACCTAACCCTAACCCTAACCCAAACCCTAACCTTAACCCTAACGCTAACCCTAACCCTAATGCAAACCTAACCCTATCCCTAACCCTAACCCTTACCCTAACCCTAACGCAAACCTAACCCTAACCCTAAACCTCACGCAAACCTAACCCTAAATCCTAACCCTAACCCTAACCCTAACGCAAACCTAACCCTAACCCTAAACCTCACGCAAACCTAACCCTAAATCCTAACCCTAACCCTAACCCTAACGCAAACCTAACCCTAACCCTAAACCTCACGCAAACCTAACCCTAAATCCTAACCCTAACCCTAACCCTAACGCAAACCTAAACTAAACCTAACCATAACCCTAACCCTAAACCTAACGCAAACCTAACCCTAACCCTAACCCTAACCCTAACACAAACCTAACCCTAACCCTAATACTAACCCTTACGCAAATCTTACCTAACACTAACACTAACCCTAACCCTAACGCATACCTAACCCTAACCCTAACCCTAACCCTAAAGCAATTCAAACCTGAACCCTAACCCTAACCCTAACAATAACCCTAACACAAGCCTATCCCTACACCTAAACCTATGCATACACCTAACCCTAACCCTAACCCTAACTTAAACCTAACCCTAAGCCTAACCCTAACCCAACCACTAACCCTAACCCTAACGCAACCTAACGCTAACCCTAACCCTAACCCTAACCGTAACCCTAACCCTAACGCAAGCCTAACCCTAACTCTAACCCTTAACCTAACCCTAACCTTAAAACTAACCTTAACCCTAACCCTAACGCAAACCTAACACTAACCCTAACGATAAAACTAACCCTAGACCTAACCCTAACCATAACCCTAACCGTAACCCTAACCCTAACGCAAACCTAACCCTAACAGTAACCCTAATCCTAACCCAACCCTAACCCTAACCCTAACCCTATTGCAAACCTAACCCTACCCCTAACCCTAACCCTGACGCAAACCTAACGCTAAACCTAACCGCCACACTACCCCTAACCCTAACGCAAACCTAACCCTAACCCTAACCCTAACTCTAAACCTCACGCAAACCTAACCCTAAATCCTAACCCTAACCCTAACCCTAACGCAAACCTAACCCTAACCCTAAACCTCACGCAAACCTAACCCTAAATCCTAACCCTAACCCTAACCCTAACGCAAACCTATCCCTAACCCTAAACCTCACGCAAACCTAACCCTAAATCCTAACCCTAACCCTAACCCTAACGCAAACCTAACCCTAAACCTAACCATAACCCTAACCCTAACCCTAACGCAAACCTAACCCTAACCCTAACCCTAACCCTAACACAAACCTAACCCTAACCCTAATACTAACCCTTACGCAAATCTTACCTAACCCTAACACTAACCCTAACCCTAACGCATACCTAACCCTAACCCTAACCCTAACCCTAAAGCAATTCAAACCTGAACCCTAACCCTAACCCTAACAATAACCCTAACACAAGCCTATCCCTACACCTAACCCTATGCATACACCTAACCCTAACCCTAACCCTAACTTAAAACTAACCCTAAGCTTAACCCTAACCCAACCACTAACCCTAACCCTAACGCAACCTAACGCTAACCCTAACCCTAACCTTAACGCAAATCTAACCCTAAACTTAACGCTAACCATAAAACCCTAATGCTAACCCTAACCCTAACCCTAACCGTAACCCTAACCCTAACGCAAGCCTAACCCTAACTCTAACCCTTAACCTAACCCTAACCTTAAAACTAACCTTAACCCTAACCCTAACGCAAACCTAACCTTAACCCTAACGCTAACACTAACCCTAGACCTAACCCTAACCATAACCCTAACCGTAACCCTAACCCTAACGCAAACCTAACCCTAACAGTAACCCTAACCCTAACCCAACCCTAACCCTAACCCTAACCCTATCGCAAACCTTACCCTACCCCTAACCCTAACCCTGACGCAAACCTAACGCTAAACCTAACCGCAACACTACCCCTAACCCTAACGCAAACCTAACCCTAACCCTAACCCTAACTCTAAACCTAACGCAAACCTAACCCTAAATCCTAACCCTAAAACTAACCCTAACCCTAACGCATACCTAACCCTAACCCTAACACTAACGCAACCTAAACTTAACCCTATCCCTAACCCTAACCCTAACACAAGCCTATCCCTAAAACTAACCCTATCCATAAACCTAACTCTAACCCTACACCTAACCTAACCCTAAGCCTAACACTAACCCTAACCCTAACGCAAACCTAACCCTAACCCTAACCCTAACCCTAACCTTAACGCAAACCTAAACCTAAACTTAACACTAACCCTAAAACCCTAACGCTAACCCTATCCCTAACCCTAAACCCTAGAGCTATCCCTAACCCTAAACCTAACCGTAACCCTAACCCGAACGCAAACCTAACCCTAACCCTAACCCTAAACCTAACCCTAACCTTAAAAGTAACCTTAACCCTAACCCTGACGGAAACCTAACCGTAACCCTAACCCTAACACTAACCCTAGACCTAACCCTAACCATAACCCTAACCGTAATCCTAACCCTAACGCAAACCTAACCCTAACATTAACCCTAACCCAAACCCAACCCTAACCCTAACCCTAACCTTAACCCTAATGCAAGCCTAACCCTAACCATAACCCTAAAGCTAAACCTAAACTTAAAACTAACCTTAACCCTAACACTAACGCAAACCTAACGCTAATTCTAACTCTCACACTAACCCTAACCCTAACCCTAAACCTAACCCTAAACCTAACGCAAACCTATCCGTAACCCTAACCCTAAATCCTAACCCTAACCCTAACTCTAACCCTAACCCTAACGCAAACCTAACCCTAACACTAAACCTAACCCTAACCCTAACCCTAACCCTAACCCTAACGCAAACCTAACCCTAACCCTAACCCTAACCCTAAACCTAACGCAAACCTAACCCTAAATCCTAACCCTAACCCTAACCCTAACGTAAACCTAACCCTAATCCTAACCCTAAACATAACCCTAACGCAAAACTAACCCTAACCTTAACCCTAACCCTAAACCTAACGCAAACCTAACCCTAAATCCTAACCCTAACCCTAACCCTAATGCAAACCTAACCCTAAACTAAACCCTAACCCTAACCCTAACCCTAACGCAAACCTAACCCTAAACCTAACCCTAACCCTAACCTTAAACCCTAACCCTAACCCTAACCCTAACCCTAACCCTAACCCTAACGCAAACCTAACCGTAACCCTAACGCTAACACTAACCCTAGACCTAACCCTAACCATAACCCTAACCGTAACCCTAACCTTAACGCAAACCTAACCCTAACATTAACCCTAACCCTAACCCAATCCTAACCCTAACCCTAACCCTAACGCAAACCTAACCTTAACCCTAATCTAACCCTAACGCAAACCTAACCCTAATCCTAACCCTAACTCTAAATCTATTGCAAAACTAAACCTAAATCCTAACCCTAACACTAACCCTAACCCTTATGCATACCTAACCCTAACCCTAACCCTATCGCAAACCTAAACTTAACCCTATCCCTAACCCTAACACTAACACAAGCCTATCCCTAAACCTAACCCTATCCATAAACCTAATCTTAACCCTAAACCTAACCTAACCCTAACCCTAACCCTAACCCTAACCCTAACGCAAACGTAACCCTAACCCTAACCCTAACCTTAACGCAAACCTAACCCTAAAATTAACGCTCACCCTAAAACCCTAACGCTAACCCTAACCCTAACCATGACCCTAAACCCAAGCGCTATCCCTAACCCTAACCATAACCCTAACGCAAACCTAACCCTAACCCTAACCTTAAACCTAACCCTAACCTTAAAATTAACCTTAACCCTAACCCTGACGCAAACCTAACCGTAACCCTAACCCTAACACTAACCCTAGACCTAACCCTAATCATAACCCTAACCATAACCCTAACCCTAACGCAACCTAACCCTAACATTAACCCTAACCCTAACCTAACCCTAACCCTAACCCTAACCCTAACCCTAACGCAAACCTAACCCTAACCATAACCCTAAAGCTAAACCTAAACTTAAAACTAACCATAACCCTAACCCTAACGCAAACCTAACGCTAACCCTAACTCTCACTCTAACCTTAAACCTAAACCCTAACCCTAACCCTAACCGTATCCTTAAAACCTAACCCTAACCCTAACCCTAACCCTAACGCAAACCTACCCGTAAACCTAACCCTAAATCCTAACCCTAACCCTAAACATAACCCTAACACTAACCCTAACGCAAACCTAATCCTAAACTTAACGCTAACCCTAAAACCCTAACGCTAACCCTAACCCTAACCTTAACCCTAACGCTAACCCTAACCCTAATGCTAACCTAACCCTAACCCTAACCCTAACCCTAACCCTAACTCTAAACCTAACACAAACCTAACACTAAATCCTAACCCTAACACTAACCCAAACCCTAACGCATACCTAACCCTAACCCTAACCCTAACGCATACCTAACCTTAACCCTAACCCTAACGCTAAACCTAACACAAGCCTATCCCTAAACCTAACCCTATCCATAAACCTAACCCTAACCCTAACCCTAACCTAACCCTAACCCTAACCCTAACCCTAACCCTAACGCAAACCTAACCCTAACCCTAACCCTAACCTTAACGCAAACCTAACCCTAAAATTAACGCTAACCATAAAACCCTAACGCTAACCCTAACCCTAACCCTAACCCTAACCCTAAACCTAACCCTAACCCAAACCCTAACCCTAAACCCTAGCCCTATCCCTATCCCTAACCCTAACCATAACCGTAACCCTAACCCTAATGCAAACCTAACCCTAACCCTAACCCTAATCCTAACCCTAACCTTAAAACTAACCTTAACCCTAATCCTAACGCAAACCTAACCGTAACCCTAACCCTAACACTAACCCTAGACCTAACCCTAACCATAATTCTAACCGTAACCCTAACCCTAACGCAAACCTAACCCTAACATTAACCCTAACCCTAACCCAACCCTAACCCTAGCCGTAACACTAACCCTAACGCAAACCTAACCCTAACCATAACCCTAAAGCTAACCCTAAACTTAAAACTAACCTTAACCCTAACCCTAACGCAAACCTAACCCTAACCTTAACACTAACCCTAACACTAAACCTAACGCCAACCTAACCCTAACCATAACCCTAATCCTAACCCTAACCCTAAACATAACCATAACCCTAACCCTAACCCTAAACCCAGCCCTATCCCTAACCCTAACCCTAACCCTAATGGAAACATAACCCTCACCCTAACCCTAAAACTAACGCAAACCTAACCCTAACCCTAACTTTAACCCTAACGCAAATCTTACCTAACCCTAACACTAACCCTAACCCTAACGCATACCTAACCCTAACCCTAACCCTAAACCTAACGCAATCCAAACCTGAACCCTAACCCTAACCCTAACCCTAACACTAACTCTAGACCTAACCCTAACCATAACCCTAAACGTAATCCTAACCCTAACGCAAACCTAACCCTAACATTAACCCTAACCCAAACCCAACCCTAACCCTAACCCTAACCTTAAACCTAACGCCAACCTAAACCTAACCATAACCCTAAAGCTAAACCTAAACTTAAAACTAACCTTAACCCTAACACTAACGCAAACCTAACGCTAATTCTAACTCTCACACTAACCCTAACCCTAAACCCTAACCCTAACCCTAAACCTAACCCTAAACCTAACGCAAAACTAACCGTAACCCTAACCCTAAATCCTAACAATAACCCTAACTCTAACCCTAACCCTAACACTAACCCTAACACTAAACCTAACGCCAACCTAACCCTAACCCTAACCCTAATCCTAACCCTAACCCTAAACATAACCCTAAACCTAACCCTAACCATAAACCCTAGCCCTATTCCTAACCCTAACCGTAACCCTAACCCTAATGGAAACATAACCTTAACCCTAACCCTAAAACTAACGCAAACCTAACCCTAAACCTAACCATAACCCTAACCCTAACCCTAACGCAAACCTAACCCTAACCCTAACCCTAACCCTAACACAAACCTAACCCTAACCCTAAAACTAACCCTTATGCAAACCTATCCTTAACCCTAACCCTAACCCTAACTTTAACCCTAACGCAAATCTTACCTAACCCTAACACTAACCCTAACCCTAACGCATACCTAACCCTAACCCTAACCCTAACCCTAACGCAATCCAAACCTGAACCCTAACCCTAACCCTAACAATAACCCTAACACAAGCCTATCCCTACACCTAACCCTATGCATACACCTAACCCTACCCCTAACCCTAACTTAAACCTAACCCTAACCTAACCCTAAACCAACCCCTAACCCTAACCCTAACGCAACCTAACGCTAACCCTAACCCTAACTTTAACGCAAATCTAACCCTAAACTTAACGCTAACCATAAAACCCTAACGCTAACCCTAACCCTAACCCTAACCGTAACCCTAACCCTAACGCAAACCTAACCCTAACTCTAACCTTAAACCTAACCCTAACCTTAAAACTAACCTTAACCCTAACCTTAACGCAAACCTAACCCTAACCCTAACGCTAACACTAACCCTAGAACTTACCCTAACCATAACTTTAACCGTAACCCTAACCCTAACGCAAACCTAACCCTAACAGTAACCCTAACCCTAACCCAACCCTAACCCTAACCCTAACCCTTTCGCAAACCTAACCCTAACCCTAACCCTAACCCTAACGCAAACCTAACCCTAAACCTAACCGCAAAACTAACCCTAACCCTAACGCAAACCTAACCCTAACCCTAACCCTAACTCTAAACCTAACGCAAAACTAACCCTAAATCCTAACCCTAAAACTAACCCTAACCCTAACGCATACCTAACCCTAACCCTAATCCTAACGCAACCTAAACTTAACCCTATCCCTAACCCTAACCCTAACACAAGCCTATCCCTAAAACTAACCCTATCCATAAACCTAACCCTAACCCTAAACCTAACCTAACCCTAACCCTAACACTAACCCTAACCGTAACGCAAACCTAACCCTAACCCTAACCCTAACCTTAACGCAAACCTAAACCTAAACTTAACGCTAACCCTAAAACCCTAACGCTAAACCTAACCCTAACCCTATACCCTAGCGCTATCCCTAACCCTAACCCTAACCGTAACCCTAACCCGAACGCAAACCTAACCCTAACCCTAACCCTAAACCTAACCCTAACCTTAAAACTAACCTTAACCCTAACCCTGACGCAAACCTAACCGTAACCCTAACCCTAACACTAACCCTAGACCTAACCCTAATCCTAACCCTAACTCTAAAACTAACGCAAAACTAACCCTAAATCCTAACCCTAAAACTAACCCTAACCCTAACGCAAACCTAACCCTAACCCTAAACCTCACGCAAACCTATCCCTAAATCCTAACCCTAACCCTAACCCTAACGCAAACCTAACCCTAAACCTAACCATAACCCTAACCCTAACGCAAACCTAACCCTAACCCTAAACCTCACGCAAACCTAACCCTAAATCCTAACCCTAACCCTAACCCTAACGCAAACCTAACCCTAAACCTAACCATAACCCTAACCCTAACCCTAACGCAAACCTAACCCTAACCCAAACACTAACCCTAACACAAACCTAACCCTAACCCTAATACTAACCCTTACGCAAATCTTACCTAACCCTAACACTAACCCTAACCCTAACGCATACCTAACCCTAACCCTAACCCTAACACTAAAGCAATTCAAACCTGAACCCTAACCCTAACCCTAACAATAACCCTAACACAAGCCTATCCCTACACCTAACCCTATGCATACACCTAACCCTAACCCTAACCCTAACTTAAACCTAACCCTAAGCCTAACCCTAACCCAACCACTAACCCTAACCCTAACGCAACCTAACGCTAACCCTAACCCTAACCTTAACGCAAATCTAACCCTAAACTTAACGCTAACCATAAAACCCTAACGCTAACCCTAACCCTAACCCTAACAGTAACCCTAACCCTAACGCAAGCCTAACCCTAACTCTAACCCTTAACCTAACCCTAACCTTAAAACTAACCTTAACCCTAACCCTAACGCAAACCTAACCCTAACCCTAACTCTAACACTAACCCTAGACCTAACCCTAACCATAACCCTAACCGTAACCCTAACCCTAACGCAAACCTAACCCTAACAGTAACCCTAACCCTAACCCAACCCTAACCCTAACCCTAACCCTATCGCAAACCTAACCCTACCCCTAACCCTAACCCTGACGCAAACCTAACGCTAAACCTAACCGCAACACTACCCCTAACCCTAACGCAAACCTAACCCTAACCCTAACCCTAACTCTAAACCTAACGCAAACCTAACCCTAAATCCTAACCCTAAAACTAACCCTAAACCTAACGCATACCTAACCCTAACCCTAACACTAACGCAACCTAAACTTAACCCTATCCCTAACCCTAACCCTAACACAAGCCTATCCCTAAAACTAACCCTATCCATAAACCTAACTCTAACCCTACACCTAACCTAACCCTAAGCCTAACACTAACCCTAACCCTAACGCAAACCTAACCCTAACCCTAACCCTAACCCTAACCTTAACGCAAACCTAAACCTAAACTTAACGCTAACCCTAAAACCCTAACGCTAACCCTATCCCTAACCCTAAACCCTAGCGCTATCCCTAACCCTAAACCTAACCGTAACCCTAACCCGAACGCAAACCTAACCCTAACCCTAACCCTAAACCTAACCCTAACCTTAAAAGTAACCTTAACCCTAACCCTGACGGAAACCTAACCGTAACCCTAACCCTAACACTAACCCTAGACCTAACCCTAACCATAACCCTAACCGTAAACCTAACCCTAACGCAAACCTAACCCTAACATTAACCCTAACCCAAACCCAACCCTAACCCTAACCCTAACCTTAACCCTAACGCAAACCTAACCCTAACCATAACCCTAAAGCTAAACCTAAACTTAAAACTAACCTTAACCCTAACACTAACGCAAACCTAACGGTAATTCTAACTCTCACACTAACCCTAACCCTAAACCCTAACCCTAACCCTAAACCTAACCCTAAACCTAACGCAAACCTATCCGTGACCCTAACCCTAAATCCTAACCCTAACCCTAACTCTAACCCTAACCCTAACGCAAACCTAACCCTAACACTAAACCTAACCCTAACCCTAACCCTAACCCTAACCCTAACGCAAACCTAACCCTAACCCTAACCCTAACCCTAAACCTAACGCAAACCTAACCCTAAATCCTAACCCTAACCCTAACCCTAACGTAAACCTAACCCTAATCCTAACCCTAAACATAACCCTAACGCAAAACTAACCCTAACCTTAACCCTAACCCTAAACCTAACGCAAACCTAACCCTAAATCCTAACCCTAACCCTAACCCTAACGCAAACCTAACCCTAAACCTAACCCTAACCCTAACCTTAAACCCTAACCCTAACCCTAACCCTAACCCTAACCCTAACGCAAACCTAACCGTAACCCTAACGCTAACACTAACCCTAGACCTAACCCTAACCATAACCCTAACCGTAACCCTAACCTTAACGCAAACCTAACCCTAACATTAACCCTAACCCTAACCCAATCCTAACCCTAACCCTAACCCTAACGCAAACCTAACCTTAACCCTAATCTAACCCTAACGCAAACCTAACCCTAATCCTAACCCTAACTCTAAATCTATTGCAAAACTAAACCTAAATCCTAACCCTAACACTAACCCTAACCCTTATGCATACCTAACCCTAACCCTAACCCTATCGCAAACCTAAACTTAACCCTATCCCTAACCCTAACACTAACACAAGCCTATCCCTAAACCTAACCCTATCCATAAACCTAATCTTAACCCTAAACCTAACCTAACCCTAACCCTAACCCTAACCCTAACCCTAACGCAAACGTAACCCTAACCCTAACCCTAACCTTAACGCAAACCTAACCCTAAAATTAACGCTCACCCTAAAACCCTAACGCTAACCCTAACCCTAACCATGACCCTAAACCCAAGCGCTATCCCTAACCCTAACCATAACCCTAACGCAAACCTAACCCTAACCCTAACCTTAAACCTAACCCTAACCTTAAAATTAACCTTAACCCTAACCCTGACGCAAACCTAACCGTAACCCTAACCCTAACACTAACCCTAGACCTAACCCTAATCATAACCCTAACCATAACCCTAACCCTAACGCAACCTAACCCTAACATTAACCCTAACCCTAACCTAACCCTAACCCTAACCCTAACCCTAACCCTAACGCAAACCTAACCCTAACCATAACCCTAAACTAAACCTAAACTTAAAACTAACCATAACCCTAACCCTAACGCAAACCTAACGCTAACCCTAACTCTCACTCTAACCTTAAACCTAAACCCTAACCCTAACCCTAACCGTATCCTTAAAACCTAACCCTAACCCTAACCCTAACCCTAACGCAAACCTACCCGTAAACCTAACCCTAAATCCTAACCCTAACCCTAAACATAACCCTAACACTAACCCTAACGCAAACCTAATCCTAAACTTAACGCTAACCCTAAAACCCTAACGCTAACCCTAACCCTAACCTTAACCCTAACGCTAACCCTAACCCTAATGCTAACCTAACCCTAACCCTAACCCTAACCCTAACCCTAACCCTAACTCTAAACCTAACACAAACCTAACACTAAATCCTAACCCTAACACTAACCCAAACCCTAACGCATACCTAACCCTAACCCTAACCCTAACGCATACCTAACCTTAACCCTAACCCTAACGCTAAACCTAACACAAGCCTATCCCTAAACCTAACCCTATCCATAAACCTAACCCTAACCCTAACCCTAACCTAACCCTAACCCTAACCCTAACCCTAACCCTAACGCAAACCTAACCCTAACCCTAACCCTAACCTTAACGCAAACCTAACCCTAAAATTAACGCTAACCATAAAACCCTAACGCTAACCCTAACCCTAACCCTAACCCTAACCCTAAACCTAACCCTAACCCAAACCCTAACCCTAAACCCTAGCCCTATCCCTATCCCTAACCCTAACCATAACCGTAACCCTAACCCTAATGCAAACCTAACCCTAACCCTAACCCTAATCCTAACCCTAACCTTAAAACTAACCTTAACCCTAATCCTAACGCAAACCTAACCGTAACCCTAACCCTAACACTAACCCTAGACCTAACCCTAACCATAATTCTAACCGTAACCCTAACCCTAACGCAAACCTAACCCTAACATTAACCCTAACCCTAACCCAACCCTAACCCTAGCCGTAACACTAACCCTAACGCAAACCTAACCCTAACCATAACCCTAAAGCTAACCCTAAACTTAAAACTAACCTTAACCCTAACCCTAACGCAAACCTAACCCTAACCTTAACACTAACCCTAACACTAAACCTAACGCCAACCTAACCCTAACCATAACCCTAATCCTAACCCTAACCCTAAACATAACAATAACCCTAACCCTAACCCTAAACCCAGCCCTATCCCTAACCCTAACCCTAACCCTAATGGAAACATAACCCTCACCCTAACCCTAAAACTAACGCAAACCTAACCCTAACCCTAACTTTAACCCTAACGCAAATCTTACCTAACCCTAACACTAACCCTAACCCTAACGCATACCTAACCCTAACCCTAACCCTAAACCTAACGCAATCCAAACCTGAACCCTAACCCTAACCCTAACCCTAACACTAACTCTAGACCTAACCCTAACCATAACCCTAAACGTAATCCTAACCCTAACGCAAACCTAACCCTAACATTAACCCTAACCCAAACCCAACCCTAACCCTAACCCTAACCTTAAACCTAACGCCAACCTAAACCTAACCATAACCCTAATGCTAAACCTAAACTTAAAACTAACCTTAACCCTAACACTAACGCAAACCTAACGCTAATTCTAACTCTCACACTAACCCTAACCCTAAACCCTAACCCTAAACCTAAACCTAACCCTAAACCTAACGCAAAACTAACCGTAACCCTAACCCTAAATCCTAACAATAACCCTAACTCTAACCCTAACCCTAACACTAACCCTAACACTAAACCTAACGCCAACCTAACCCTAACCCTAACCCTAATCCTAACCCTAACCCTAAACATAACCCTAAACCTAACCCTAACCATAAACCCTAGCCCTATTCCTAACCCTAACCGTAACCCTAACCCTAATGGAAACATAACCTTAACCCTAACCCTAAAACTAACGCAAACCTAACCCTAAACCTAACCATAACCCTAACCCTAACCCTAACGCAAACCTAACCCTAACCCTAACCCTAACCCTAACACAAACCTAACCCTAACCCTAAAACTAACCCTTATGCAAACCTATCCTTAACCCTAACCCTAACCCTAACTTTAACCCTAACGCAAATCTTACCTAACCCTAACACTAACCCTAACCCTAACGCATACCTAACCCTAACCCTAACCCTAACCCTAACGCAATCCAAACCTGAACCCTAACCCTAACCCTAACAATAACCCTAACACAAGCCTATCCCTACACCTAACCCTAAGCATACACCTAACCCTACCCCTAACCCTAACTTAAACCTAACCCTAACCTAACCCTAAACCAACCCCTAACCCTAACCCTAACGCAACCTAACGCTAACCCTAACCCTAACTTTAACGCAAATCTAACCCTAAACTTAACGCTAACCATAAAACCCTAACGCTAACCCTAACCCTAACCCTAACCGTAACCCTAACCCTAACGCAAACCTAACCCTAACTCTAACCTTAAACCTAATCCTAACCTTAAAACTAACCTTAACCCTAACCTTAACGCAAACCTAACCCTAACCCTAACGCTAACACTAACCCTAGAACTTACCCTAACCATAACTTTAACCGTAACCCTAACCCTAACGCAAACCTAACCCTAACAGTAACCCTAACCCTAACCCAACCCTAACCCTAACCCTAACCCTTTCGCAAACCTAACCCTAACCCTAACCCTAACCCTAACGCAAACCTAACCCTAAACCTAACCGCAAAACTAACCCTAACCCTAACGCAAACCTAACCCTAACCCTAACCCTAACTCTAAACCTAACGCAAAACTAACCCTAAATCCTAACCCTAAAACTAACCCTAACCCTAACGCATACCTAACCCTAACCCTAATCCTAACGCAACCTAAACTTAACCCTATCCCTAACCCTAACCCTAACACAAGCCTATCCCTAAAACTAACCCTATCCATAAACCTAACCCTAACCCTAAACCTAACCTAACCCTAACCCTAACACTAACCCTAACCGTAACGCAAACCTAACCCTAACCCTAACCCTAACCTTAACGCAAACCTAAACCTAAACTTAACGCTAACCCTAAAACCCTAACGCTAAACCTAACCCTAACCCTATACCCTAGCGCTATCCCTAACCCTAACCCTAACCGTAACCCTAACCCGAACGCAAACCTAACCCTAACCCTAACCCTAAACCTAACCCTAACCTTAAAACTAACCTTAACCCTAACCCTGACGCAAACCTAACCGTAACCCTAACCCTAACACTAACCCTAGACCTAACCCTAATCCTAACCCTAACTCTAAAACTAACGCAAAACTAACCCTAAATCCTAACCCTAAAACTAACCCTAACCCTAACGCAAACCTAACCCTAACCCTAAACCTCACGCAAACCTATCCCTAAATCCTAACCCTAACCCTAACCCTAACGCAAACCTAACCCTAAACCTAACCATAACCCTAACCCTAACGCAAACCTAACCCTAACCCTAAACCTCACGCAAACCTAACCCTAAATCCTAACCCTAACCCTAACCCTAACGCAAACCTAACCCTAAACCTAACCATAACCCTAACCCTAACCCTAACGCAAACCTAACCCTAACCCAAACACTAACCCTAACACAAACCTAACCCTAACCCTAATACTAACCCTTACGCAAATCTTACCTAACCCTAACACTAACCCTAACCCTAACGCATACCTAACCCTAACCCTAACCCTAACACTAAAGCAATTCAAACCTGAACCCTAACCCTAACCCTAACAATAACCCTAACACAAGCCTATCCCTACACCTAACCCTATGCATACACCTAACCCTAACCCTAACCCTAACTTAAACCTAACCCTAAGCCTAACCCTAACCCAACCACTAACCCTAACCCTAACGCAACCTAACGCTAACCCTAACCCTAACCTTAACGCAAATCTAACCCTAAACTTAACGCTAACCATAAAACCCTAACGCTAACCCTAACCCTAACCCTAACAGTAACCCTAACCCTAACGCAAGCCTAACCCTAACTCTAACCCTTAACCTAACCCTAACCTTAAAACTAACCTTAACCCTAACCCTAACGCAAACCTAACCCTAACCCTAACGCTAACACTAACCCTAGACCTAACCCTAACCATAACCCTAACCGTAACCCTAACCCTAACGCAAACCTAACCCTAACAGTAACCCTAACCCTAACCCAACCCTAACCCTAACCCTAACCCTATCGCAAACCTAACCCTACCCCTAACCCTAACCCTGACGCAAACCTAACGCTAAACCTAACCGCAACACTACCCCTAACCCTAACGCAAACCTTACCCTAACCCTAACCCTAACTCTAAACCTAACGCAAACCTAACCCTAAATCCTAACCCTAAAACTAACCCTAAACCTAACGCATACCTAACCCTAACCCTAACACTAACGCAACCTAAACTTAACCCTATCCCTAACCCTAACCCTAACACAAGCCTATCCCTAAAACTAACCCTATCCATAAACCTAACTCTAACCCTACACCTAACCTAACCCTAAGCCTAACACTAACCCTAACCCTAACGCAAACCTAACCCTAACCCTAACCCTAACCCTAACCTTAACGCAAACCTAAACCTAAACTTAACGCTAACCCTAAAACCCTAACGCTAACCCTATCCCTAACCCTAAACCCTAGCGCTATCCCTAACCCTAAACCTAACCGTAACCCTAACCCGAACGCAAACCTAACCCTAACCCTAACCCTAAACCTAACCCTAACCTTAAAAGTAACCTTAACCCTAACCCTGACGGAAACCTAACCGTAACCCTAACCCTAACACTAACCCTAGACCTAACCCTAACCATAACCCTAACCGTAAACCTAACCCTAACGCAAACCTAACCCTAACATTAACCCTAACCCAAACCCAACCCTAACCCTAACCCTAACCTTAACCCTAACGCAAACCTAACCCTAACCATAACCCTAAAGCTAAACCTAAACTTAAAACTAACCTTAACCCTAACACTAACGCAAACCTAACGGTAATTCTAACTCTCACACTAACCCTAACCCTAAACCCTAACCCTAACCCTAAACCTAACCCTAAACCTAACGCAAACCTATCCGTGACCCTAACCCTAAATCCTAACCCTAACCCTAACTCTAACCCTAACCCTAACGCAAACCTAACCCTAACACTAAACCTAACCCTAACCCTAACCCTAACCCTAACCCTAACGCAAACCTAACCCTAACCCTAACCCTAACCCTAAACCTAACGCAAACCTAACCCTAAATCCTAACCCTAACCCTAACCCTAACGTAAACCTAACCCTAATCCTAACCCTAAACATAACCCTAACGCAAAACTAACCCTAACCTTAACCCTAACCCTAAACCTAACGCAAACCTAACCCTAAATCCTAACCCTAACCCTAACCCTAACGCAAACCTAACCCTAAACTTAACCCTAACCCTAACCCTAACCCTAACGCAAACCTAACCCTAAACCTAACCCTAACCCTAACCTTAAACCCTAACCCTAACCCTAACCCTAACCCTAACGCAAACCTAACCGTAACCCTAACGCTAACACTAACCCTAGACCTAACCCTAACCATAACCCTAACCGTAACCCTAACCTTAACGCAAACCTAACCCTAACATTAACCCTAACCCTAACCCAACCCTAACCCTAACCCTAACCCTAACGCAAACCTAACCTTAACCCTAATCTAACCCTAACGCAAACCTAACCCTAATCCTAACCCTAACTCTAAATCTATTGCAAAACTAAACCTAAATCCTAACCCTAACACTAACCCTAACCCTTATGCATACCTAACCCTAACCCTAACCCTATCGCAAACCTAAACTTAACCCTATCCCTAACCCTAACACTAACACAAGCCTATCCCTAAACCTAACCCTATCCATAAACCTAACCTTAACCCTAAACCTAACCTAACCCTAACCCTAACCCTAACCCTAACCCTAACGCAAACGTAACCCTAACCCTAACCCTAACCTTAACGCAAACCTAACCCTAAACTTAACGCTCACCCTAAAACCCTAACGCTAACCCTAACCCTAACCATGACCCTAAACCCAAGCGCTATCCCTAACCCTAACCATAACCCTAACGCAAACCTAACCCTAACCCTAACCTTAAACCTAACCCTAACCTTAAAATTAACCTTAACCCTAACCCTGACGCAAACCTAACCGTAACCCTAACCCTAACACTAACCCTAGACCTAACCCTAACCATAACCCTAACCGTAACCCTAACCCTAACGCAACCTAACCCTAACATTAACCCTAACCCTAACCCAACCCTAACCCTAACCCTAACCCTAACCCTAACGCAAACCTAACCCTAACCATAACCCTAAAGCTAAACCTAAACTTAAAACTAACCTAACCCTAACCCTAACGCAAACCTAACGCTAACCCTAACTCTCACTCTAACCTTAAACCTAAACCCTAACCCTAACCCTAACCGTATCCTTAAACCCTAACCCTAACCCTAACCCTAACCCTAACGCAAACCTACCCGTAAACCTAACCCTAAATCCTAACCCTAACCCTAACCATAACCCTAACACTAACCCTAACGCAAACCTAATCCTAAACTTAACGCTAACCCTAAAACCCTAACGCTAACCCTAACCCTAACCTTAACCCTAACGCTAACCCTAACCCTAATGCTAACCTAACCCTAACCCTAACCCTAACCCTAACCCTAACTCTAAACCTAACACAAACCTAACACTAAATCCTAACCCTAACACTAACCCTAACCCTAACGCATACCTAACCCTAACCCTAACCCTAACGCATACCTAACCTTAACCATAACCCTAACCCTAAACCTAACACAAGCCTATCCCTAAACCTAACCCTATCCATAAACCTAACCCTAACCCTAACCCTAACCTAACCCTAACCCTAACCCTAACCCTAACCCTAACGCAAACCTAACCCTAACCCTAACCCTAACCTTAACGCAAACCTAACCCTAAAATTAACGCTAACCATAAAACCCTAACGCTAACCCTAACCCTAACCCTAACCCTAAACCTAAACCTAACCCTAACCCAAACCCTAACCCTAAACCCTAGCCCTATCCCTATCCCTAACCCTAAACATAACCGTAAACCTAACCCTAATGCAAACCTAACCCTAACCCTAACCCTAATCCTAACCCTAACCTTAAAACTAACCTAAACCTAATCCTAACGCAAACCTAACCGTAACCCTAACCCTAACACTAACCGTAGACCTAACCCTAACCATAATTCTAACCGTAACCCTAACCCTAACGCAAACATAACCTTAACATTAACCCTAACCCTAACCCTAACTCTAACGCAAAACTAACCCTAACCCTAACTCTAACCCTAAACCTAACTCAAACCCTAACCTTAACGCAAACCTAAACCTAACCCTAACCCTAACCCTAACGCAAACCTAAACCTAACCCTAACGCTAACCCTAACCCTAACGCAAACCTAACAGTAACCCTATCCCTAAACCTAACCCAAACCCTAACCTTAACGCAAAACTAACCCTAACCCTAACCCTAACCCTAACACTAACGCAACCTAACCCTAACCCTAACCGTAACCATAACCCTAACCCTAACGCAAACCTAACCGTAACCCTAACCCTAACCCTAACCTTAAACCTACCCTTAACCCTAACCCTAACGAAAACTTAACCCTAACCCTAACCCTAACCCTAACCCTAACCCTAACCTAACACTAACCCTAACCTTAACCCTAAACCTAACGCAAACCTAACCCTAAATCCTAACCCTAACCCTAACCCTAACCCTAACCTTAAAGCTAACGCAAACCAAACCCTAACCCTAACCCTAACGTAAACCTAACCCTAACCCTAACCCTAACTCTAAACCTAACCCTAACCCAAACGCAAACCTAAACATAACCCTAACACTAACCCTAACCCTAACCCTAACCCTAAAACCTAACCCTAACCCTACCCTAACCTAACCCTAAAACTAAACCTAATCCTAAACGCTAACCCTAACCCTAACCTAACACAAACCCTAACCCTAACCTAAGCCTAACTCTTACCCTAACCCTAACCTTAACCATGACGAAAACCTAACCCTAACCCTAACCGTAACCCTAACGGAAACCTAACCCTAACCCTAACCCTATACCTAACACTAACCCCAACCCTAACGCAAACCTAACCCTAACCCTAACCCTAACCCTAACCCTAACCCTAACCCTAACGCAAACCTAACACTAACCCTAACCCTTACACTAACCCTAACACAAACCTAACCCTATCCCTACCCCTAACCCTAAACGTAATCCTAACACTAACCCTAACGCAAAACTAACCCTAACCCTAACCCTAACCCTAACCCTAACGCAAACCTAACCCTAACCCTAACCATAACCCTAACGCAAACCTAACCCTATACCTAAAACTAACCCTAACGCTAACCCTAACGCAAACCTAACCCTAACCCTAACTCTAACCCTAACCCTAACCCTAACACAAACCTAACACTAACCCTAACCCTAACCCTAAACCTAACCCAAACCATAACCCTAACGCAAAACTAACCCTAACCCTAACCCTAAACTTAACCCTAACGCAAACCTAACCCTAAGCCTAACACTAACCCTAACCCTAACCCTAACCCTAACGCAAACCTAACCGTAACCCTAACCCTAACCCTAACCCTAACCTTAAACTTACCCTTAACCCTAACCCTAACGAAAACTTAACCCTAACCCTAACCCTAACCGTAACCCTAACCCTAACGCAAACCTAACCCTAACCGTAACCCTAACCCTAACCCTAAAACTAACGCAAAACTAACCCTAAATCCTAACCCTAACCCTAAACCTAACCCTAAACCTAACCCTAACCCTAACGCAAATCTAACTCTAAACCTAACCCTAACGCTAACCATAACCCTAACGCAAACCTAACCGTAACCCTAACCCTAAACCTAACTCTAACGCAAACCTAACCCTAACCGTAACCCTAACCCTAACCCTAAAACTAACGCAAAACTAACCCTAAATCCTAACCCTAACCCTAACCCTAACCCTAAACCTAACCCTAACCCTAACGCAAATCTAACTCTAACCCTAACCCTAACCGTAACCCTAACCCTAACGCAAACCAAACCCTAACCCTAACCCTAACCCTAACCCTAACCCTAAGCCTAACCCTAACCCTAACCCTAACCCTTACACTAACCCTAACACAAACCTAACCCTATACCTAACTCTAACCCTAAAAGTAATCCTAACCCTAACCCTTACGCAAACCTAACCCTAACCCTAACCCTAACCCTAACCCTAACCCTACGCAAACCAAACCCTAACCGTAACCCTAACCATAACGCAAACCTAACCCTAACCATAAACCTAACCCTAATCCTAACCCTAACCCTAACGCAAACCTAACCCTAAACCTAACCCTAACCCTAACGCTAACACTAACGCAAACCTAACCCTAACCCTAACCCTAACCCTACCCCTAAAACAAACCTAAAACTAACCCTAACCCTAACGCTAAACCTAATCCAAAGCATAACCCTAACGCAAACCTAACCCTAACCCTAACCCTAACCCTAACCCTAAGCCTAACCCTAACCCTATCCCTAATCCTAACCCTAATGCAAACGTAACCGTAACCCTAACCCTAACCCTAACCCAATCCCTAATCTTAAACTTACACTTAACCCTAACACTAACGAAAACTTAACCCTAACCCTAACCCTAACCCTAACCCTAACCCTAACGCAAAACTTACCCTAACCGTAAACCTAACCCTAACCAAAAACCTAGCGCAAAACTAACCCTAAATCCTAACCTAACCCTAAACGTAACCCTAACCAGAACCATAACCCTAACGCAAAACTAACGCTAACCCTAACCATAACCCTAACCCTAAACATAACCCTAACCCTAACCCAACCCCAACCCTAACCTTAAACCTAACTCTGACGCAAACCTAACCCTAACACTAACCCTAAATCTAACCCTAAACTTAAAACTAACCTTAACCATAACGCTAACGCAACCTAACTCTAACCCTAACTCTAACTCTAACCATAACCCTAAACCCTAACATAACCCTAACCCTAACCCTAACCCTAACCCTAACCGTAATGAAAACCTTACCCTAACCCTAACCAAAATCTAACGCAACCTAACACTAACCCTAACACTAACCCTAACCCAAACCTAACCCTAAGCCTAACCCTAACCCTAACACTATCCCTAACGCAAACCTAACCCTAACCCTATCCCTAACCCTAACACAAACCTAAACCTAACCCAAAACCTAACCCAAACCATAACCCTAACGCAAACCTAACCCTAACCCTAACCCTATACTTAACCCTAACGCAAACATAACCCTAAGCCTAACCCTAACCCTAACACTAAACTTAAACTTACCCTTAACCCTAACCCTAACGAAAACTTAACACTAACCCTAACCCTAACCCTAACCCTAACCCTAACGCAAAACTAACCCTAAACGTAACCCTAACCCTAACCCAATACCTAACGCAAAACTAACCCTAAATCCTAACCCTAACCCTAACCCTAACCCTAACCCTAACCCTAACGCAAACCTAACCGTAAACCTAACCTAACCCTAACCCTAACCCTAACCCTAACCCTAACCCTAACGCTAACATAACCCTAACCGTAACCCTAACCGTAACCCTAACCCTAACCCTAACGCAAACCTAACCGTAACCCTAACCCTTACCCTAACCTTAAAACTACCCTTAAACCTAACCTTAACGAAAACTTAACCCTAACCCTAACCCTAACCCTAACACAAACCTAACCCTAACCCTAACACTAACCCTAACCCTAACCCTAAGCCTAACGCAAACCTAACACTAAATCCTAACACTAACCCTAACCCTAAACCTAACCCTAACGCAAAACTAACCCTAAACGTAACCCTAACCCTAACCCTAACCCTAAACCTAACCCAAACCCTAATCCTAACGCAAACCTAAACCTCACCCTAACCCTAACCCTAATGCAAACCTAACCCTAACACTAAACCTAACCCTAAACATAACCCTAACCCGAACCAAAACATTAACGCAAACCTAACCCTAACCCTAAACCCTAACCCTAATCCCTAACCCTAACCCTAACCCTAACGCAAAACTAACCGTAACCATAACCCTAACCCTAACCTGAAACCTAACCTTAACCCTGACCCTAACGAAAACCTAACCCTTACCCTATCCCTAACCCTAACCCTAACCCTAACATTAAAACTAAACTTAACCCTAACCCTAACGCAGACTACCACTACCCCTAACCCTAACCCTAACCCTAAACCTAACCCTACACCTACCCGTACCAGTAACCCTAACCCTAACACTAACCGTAACCCTAACACTAAACATTAACTCTAACCCTAACCCTAACAAAATCCTAACCCTAATCCTAAGTATAACCCTAACCCTAACCTAACCCTATACCTAACCCTAACTTGACCCTAACCTAACCCTAAACCTAACTCGACCTCTAACCCTAACACTAACCCTAACCTTAACGTAAACCTAACCCTAAACTTAACGTTAACAATAAACCCTAACGCTAAACTTAACCCTAACCCTAACCCTAAACATAAACCCTAGGCCTATCCCTAACCCTAACCCTAACCCGAACCATAACCCTAACACTAAACCTAACCCTAACCATAACCCTAACGCAAACCTAACCCTAATCATAACCCTAACCATAATCCTAATGCAACCCTAACCCTAAACCTAACACAAACCCTAACCCTAACGCATACCTAACCCTAGCCCTAACCATAACCCTAACCCTAACGCAAACCTAAACCTAACCCTAACCCTAACCCTAACCCTAACCCTAACCTAAACATAACCCAAACCCTAACCGTAACCCTAAACCTAACCTTAACCCTAAACCCTAACCCTAACCCTAACCCTAACCCTAAGGCTAACCTAAACCTAACCGTAACCTAAACCCAAACCCTAACCCTAAACCTAACCCTAACCTAACACTAATCCTAACCCTAACACTTACCCTAACTTAAGCCTAAGTCTAACCCTAACCCTGACCCTAAACCTTAACCTAACTCTAACCCTAACGCAAACCTAACCCTAACCCTAACCCTGACGCTAACCTAACCCTAAACCTGACCTAACCCTAACACTATCCCTAACGCAAACCTAAACCTAACCCTAACCATAACCCTAACGCTAACGCAAACCTAACCCTAACCCTAACCCTAACCCTAACCCTAACACTAACGCAAACCTAACCCTAACCCTAAACTTAACCCTAACCCTAAACCTAACCCAAACCCTAACGCAAACCTAACGTTAAGGCTTACCCTAAACATAACCCTAACGCATAACCAACCATAACCCTAATGCTAACCCTAACGTAAACCTAACCCTAAACTTAAACCTAACCCTAACCCGAACACAATCCTATCCCTAAACCTAACCCTAAACCTAACCCTAACCGTAACCCTAACCCTAACGCAAACCTAACCCAAACCCTAACCCTAAACCTTACCCTAAACTTAAAACTAAGCTTAACCCTAACCCTAACGCAAACCTAACCCTAACCCTAACCTAACCCTAACACTAACCCTAACCCCAGCCCTAGCCCTAACCATAACCTTAACCCTAAAAGTAAACCAAACCCTAATGCAAACCTAACCCTAAACTTAACCCTAACCCTAACCCACCCCTAACCCTAACCCTAACCTTAACCCTAACTCAAACCTAACCCTAACCCTAACCCTAAAGCTAACCCTAAACTTAAAACTAACCTTAACCCTAACCCTATCGCAAACCTAACCCTAAACCTAACTCTAACTCTAACCAGAACCCTAAACCCTAACCCTAACCCTAACCCTAACCCTAACCCTAACGCATACCTAACCGTAACCCTAACCATATCCCTAACCTTAAACCTAACCTTAACCCTAACCCTAACGAAAACCTAACCCTAACCCTAACCCTAACCCTAACGCAAACCTAAACCTAACCCTATCCATAACCCTAACCCTAACCCAAAACTAAACATAACCCTAACTCTAAACTTAAACCTAACCCAAACCCTAACCTTAACGCAAACCTAACCCTAACCCTAACCCTAACCGTAACGCAAACCTAACCTAACCCTAAACCTAACCCTAACCCTAACCCTAACCCAAACCCTAAAGCAAACCTAACCCTAACCCTAAACCTAAACCTAACCCTAACCTTAAAATTAACCTTAACCCTACACCTAACGCAACCTAACCCTAACCCTAACCCTAACCCTAATCCTATACTTAACCCTAATTCTAACCTAACCCTAACATTAACCATAACCCTAACCCTAACCCTAACGTAAACCTAACCCTAACCCTAAACCTAACCCTAACTATAACCCTAACCCTAATCCTAACAATACCGCTAACACTAAACCCTAACCCTAACGCTAACCCTAACCCTAATGCAAACCTAACCATAACCCTAACCCTAACCCTAAAGCAAACCTAACCCTAAACCTAACCCTAAAGCGAACCCTAAACCTAACCCTAAGCCTAACGCAAACCTAACCCTAAACCTAACCCTAAACATAACCCTAAGCCTATACCCTAACCCTACCCTACACTAACCTAACCCTAACCCTATACCCTAACCCTAAGTCTACCCTAACCTAACCCTAAACCTAACTCTAACCCTAACCTAAGCCTAAATCTTACACTAACACCTAACCCTAAACCTACACATAACCCTAAATCTAACGCAAACCTAACTCTAACCCTAACCCTAACCCTAAACCTAACCCTAATCCTAAAGCTAACCCTAAACTTAAAAGTAACCTTAACCCTAACCTAACGCAAACCTAACCCTAACCCTAACTCTAACTCTAACACTAACCCTAAACCCTAACCCTAACCATAACCCTAATCCTAAACCTAACCCTAACGCAAAACTAACCGTAACCCTAACCCTAACCCTAACCTTAAACCTAACCTTAACCCTAACCCTAACGTAAACCTAACCCTAACCCTATCCCTAACCCTAACCCTGACGCAAACCTAACCCTAACCCTAACCCTAAACCTAACGCAAACCTAACCCTAAATCCTAACCCTAACCCTAACCCTAACCCTAACCCTAACGCAAACCTAACCCTAAACCTAACCCTAGCCCTAACCCTAACCCTAACGCAAACCTAACCCTAACCCTAACCTTAACCCTAACGCAAACCTAACCCTAACCCTAACCCTAACCCTAACCCAAAGCTTAACTCTAACGCAAACCTAACACTAACCCTAACTCTAACCCTAAACCTAACGCAAACCTAACCCTAACCGTAACCCTAACCCTAACCCTAACGCAAACCTAACCCTAACCCTAACCCTAAACCTAACCCTAACCCTAACCCTAACACTAACGTAAACCTAACCTTAACCCTAACCCTAACCTTAAACCTAAACTTAACCCTAACCCTAACGAAAACCTAACCCTCAACCTAACCCTAACAATAACCCTAACGCTAACCTAAACCTAACCCTAACCCTAACCTAACGCAAACCTAACGCTAAATTCTAACCCTAACCCTAACCCTAAAACTAACCCTAACCCTAACCCTAACCCTAACGCAAACCTAACCCTAACACTAACACTAACCCTAAACGTAACCCTAAACATAACCCTAACCCTAACCCTAACCCTAAACCCTAGCCCTATCCCTAACACTAACCCTAACCGTAACCCTAAACCTAACCCTAAATCTAACCCTAACCCTAACCCTAACCCTAACGCAAACCTCACCCTAACCCTAACCCTAACCCTAACCCTAAGACAAACCTAACCCTAACCCTAACCCAAACCCTAACCTTAACCCTAACGCTAACCCTAACCCTAATGCAAACCTAAACCTATCCCTAACCCTAACCCTTACCCTAACCCTAACGCAAACCTAACCCTAACCCTAAACCTCACGCAAACCTAACCCTAAATCCTAACCCTAACCCTAACCCTAACGCAAACCTAACCCTAACCCTAAACCTCACGCAAACCTAACCCTAAATCCTAACCCTAACCCTAACCCTAACGCAAACCTAACCCTAACCCTAATACTAACCCTTACGCAAATCTTACCTAACACTAACACTAACCCTAACCCTAACGCATACCTAACCCTAACCCTAACCCTAACCCTAAACAATTCAAACCTGAACCCTAACCCTAACCCTAACAATAACCCTAACACAAGCCTATCCCTACACCTAACCCTATGCATACACCTAACCCTAACCCTAACCCTAACTTAAACCTAACCCTAAGCCTAACCCTAACCCAACCAATAACCCTAACCCTAACGCAACCTAACGCTAACCCTAACCCTAACCTTAACGCAAATCTAACCCTAAACTTAACGCTAACCATAAAACCCTAACGCTAACCCTAACCCTAACCCTAACCGTAACCCTAACCCTAACGCAAGCCTAACCCTAACTCTAACCCTTAACCTAACCCTAACCTTAAAACTAACCTTAACCCTAACCCTAACGCAAACCTAACACTAACCCTAACGATAAAACTAACCCTAGACCTAACCCTAACCATAACCCTAACCGTAACCCTAACCCTAACGCAAACCTAACCCTAACAGTAACCCTAACCCTAACCCAACCCTAACCCTAACCCTAACCCTATCGCAAACCTAACCCTACCCCTAACCCTAACCCTGACGCAAACCTAACGCTAAACCTAACCGCCACACTACCCCTAACCCTAACGCAAACCTAACCCTAACCCTAACCCTAACTCTAAACCTCACGCAAACCTAACCCTAAATCCTAACCCTAACCCTAACCCTAACGCAAACCTAACCCTAACCCTAAACCTCACGCAAACCTAACCCTAAATCCTAACCCTAACCCTAACCCTAATGCAAACCTATCCCTAACCCTAAACCTCACGCAAACCTAACCCTAAATCCTAACCCTAACCCTAACCCTAACGCAAACCTAACCCTAAACCTAACCATAACCCTAACCCTAACCCTAACCCTAACGCAAATCTAACCCTAACCCTAACCCTAACCCTAACACAAACCTAACCCTAACCCTAATACTAACCCTTACGCAAATCTTACCTAACCCTAACACTAACCCTAACCCTAACGCATACCTAACCCTAACCCTAACCCTAACCCTAAAGCAATTCAAACCTGAACCCTAACCCTAACCCTAACAATAACCCTAACACAAGCCTATCCCTACACCTAACCCTATGCATACACCTAACCCTAACCCTAACCCTAACTTAAAACTAACCCTAAGCTTAACCCTAACCCAACCACTAACCCTAACCCTAACGCAACCTAACGCTAACCCTAACCCTAACCTTAACGCAAATCTAACCCTAAACTTAACGCTAACCATAAAACCCTAACGCTAACCCTAACCCTAACCCTAACCGTAACCCTAACCCTAACGCAAACCTAACCTTAACCCTAACGCTAACACTAACCCTAGACCTAACCCTAACCATAACCCTAACCGTAACCCTAACCCTAACGCAAACCTAACCCTAACAGTAACCCTAACCCTAACCCAACCCTAACCCTAACCCTAACCCTATCGCAAACCTTACCCTACCCCTAACCCTAACCCTGACGCAAACCTAACGCTAAACCTAACCGCAACACTACCCCTAACCCTAACGCAAACCTAACCCTAACCCTAACCCTAACTCTAAACCTAACGCAAACCTAACCCTAAATCCTAACCCTAAAACTAACCCTAACCCTAACGCATACCTAACCCTAACCCTAACACTAACGCAACCTAAACTTAACCCTATCCCTAACCCTAACCCTAACACAAGCCTATCCCTAAAACTAACCCTATCCATAAACCTAACTCTAACCCTACACCTAACCTAACCCTAAGCCTAACACTAACCCTAACCCTAACGCAAACCTAACCCTAACCCTAACCCTAACCCTAACCTTAACGCAAACCTAAACCTAAACTTAACACTAACCCTAAAACCCTAACGCTAACCCTATCCCTAACCCTAAACCCTAGCGCTATCCCTAACCCTAAACCTAACCGTAACCCTAACCCGAACGCAAACCTAACCCTAACCCTAACCCTAAACCTAACCCTAACCTTAAAAGTAACCTTAACCCTAACCCTGACGGAAACCTAACCGTAACCCTAACCCTAACACTAACCCTAGACCTAACCCTAACCATAACCCTAACCGTAATCCTAACCCTAACGCAAACCTAACCCTAACATTAACCCTAACCCAAACCCAACCCTAACCCTAACCCTAACCTTAACCCTAATGCAAGCCTAACCCTAACCATAACCCTAAAGCTAAACCTAAACTTAAAACTAACCTTAACCCTAACACTAACGCAAACCTAACGCTAATTCTAACTCTCACACTAACCCTAACCCTAACCCTAAACCTAACCCTAAACCTAACGCAAACCTATCCGTAACCCTAACCCTAAATCCTAACCCTAACCCTAACTCTAACCCTAACCCTAACGCAAACCTAACCCTAACACTAAACCTAACCCTAACCCTAACCCTAACCCTAACCCTAACGCAAACCTAACCCTAACCCTAACCCTAACCCTAAACCTAACGCAAACCTAACCCTAAATCCTAACCCTAACCCTAACCCTAACGTAAACCTAACCCTAATCCTAACCCTAAACATAACCCTAACGCAAAACTAACCCTAACCTTAACCCTAACCCTAAACCTAACGCAAACCTAACCCTAAATCCTAACCCTAACCCTAACCCTAATGCAAACCTAACCCTAAACTTAACCCTAACCCTAACCCTAACCCTAACGCAAACCTAACCCTAAACCTAACCCTAACCCTAACCTTAAACCCTAACCCTAACCCTAACCCTAACCCTAACGCAAACCTAACCGTAACCCTAACGCTAACACTAACCCTAGACCTAACCCTAACCATAACCCTAACCGTAACCCTAACCTTAACGCAAACCTAACCCTAACATTAACCCTAACCCTAACCCAATCCTAACCCTAACCCTAACCCTAACGCAAACCTAACCTTAACCCTAATCTAACCCTAACGCAAACCTAACCCTAATCCTAACCCTACCTCTAAATCTATTGCAAAACTAAACCTAAATCCTAACCCTAACACTAACCCTAACCCTTATGCATACCTAACCCTAACCCTAACCCTATCGCAAACCTAAACTTAACCCTATCCCTAACCCTAACACTAACACAAGCCTATCCCTAAACCTAACCCTATCCATAAACCTAATCTTAACCCTAAACCTAACCTAACCCTAACCCTAACCCTAACCCTAACCCTAACGCAAACGTAACCCTAACCCTAACCCTAACCTTAACGCAAACCTAACCCTAAAATTAACGCTCACCCTAAAACCCTAACGCTAACCCTAACCCTAACCATGACCCTAAACCCAAGCGCTATCCCTAACCCTAACCATAACCCTAACGCAAACCTAACCCTAACCCTAACCTTAAACCTAACCCTAACCTTAAAATTAACCTTAACCCTAACCCTGACGCAAACCTAACCGTAACCCTAACCCTAACAATAACCCTAGACCTAACCCTAATCATAACCCTAACCATAACCCTAACCCTAACGCAACCTAACCCTAACATTAACCCTAACCCTAACCCAACCCTAACCCTAACCCTAACCCTAACCCTAACGCAAACCTAACCCTAACCATAACCCTAAAGCTAAACCTAAACTTAAAACTAACCATAACCCTAACCCTAACGCAAACCTAACGCTAACCCTAACTCTCACTCTAACCTTAAACCTAAACCCTAACCCTAACCCTAACCGTATCCTTAAAACCTAACCCTAACCCTAACCCTAACCCTAACGCAAACCTACCCGTAAACCTAACCCTAAATCCTAACCCTAACCCTAAACATAACCCTAACACTAACCCTAACGCAAACCTAATCCTAAACTTAACGCTAACCCTAAAACCCTAACGCTAACCCTAACCCTAACCTTAACCCTAACGCTAACCCTAACCCTAATGCTAACCTAACCCTAACCCTAACCCTAACCCTAACCCTAACCCTAACTCTAAACCTAACACAAACCTAACACTAAATCCTAACCCTAACACTAACCCAAACCCTAACGCATACCTAACCCTAACCCTAACCCTAACGCATACCTAACCTTAACCCTAACCCTAACCCTAAACCTAACACAAGCCTATCCCTAAACCTAACCCTATCCATAAACCTAACCCTAACCCTAACCCTAACCTAACCCTAACCCTAACCCTAACCCTAACCCTAACGCAAACCTAACCCTAACCCTAACCCTAACCTTAACGCAAACCTAACCCTAAAATTAACGCTAACCATAAAACCCTAACGCTAACCCTAACCCTAACCCTAACCCTAACCCTAAACCTAACCCTAACCCAAACCCTAACCCTAAACCCTAGCCCTATCCCTATCCCTAACCCTAACCATAACCGTAACCCTAACCCTAATGCAAACCTAACCCTAACCCTAACCCTAATCCTAACCCTAACCTTAAAACTAACCTTAACCCTAATCCTAACGCAAACCTAACCGTAACCCTAACCCTAACACTAACCCTAGACCTAACCCTAACCATAATTCTAACCGTAACCCTAACCCTAACGCAAACCTAACCCTAACATTAACCCTAACCCTAACCCAACCCTAACCCTAGCCGTAACACTAACCCTAACGCAAACCTAACCCTAACCATAACCCTAAAGCTAACCCTAAACTTAAAACTAACCTTAACCCTAACCCTAACGCAAACCTAACCCTAACCTTAACACTAACCCTAACACTAAACCTAACGCCAACCTAACCCTAACCATAACCCTAATCCTAACCCTAACCCTAAACATAACCATAACCCTAACCCTAACCCTAAACCCAGCCCTATCCCTAACCCTAACCCTAACCCTAATGGAAACATAACCCTCACCCTAACCCTAAAACTAACGCAAACCTAACCCTAACCCTAAATTTAACCCTAACGCAAATCTTACCTAACCCTAACACTAACCCTAACCCTAACGCATACCTAACCCTAACCCTAACCCTAAACCTAACGCAATCCAAACCTGAACCCTAACCCTAACCCTAACCCTAACACTAACTCTAGACCTAACCCTAACCATAACCCTAAACGTAATCCTAACCCTAACGCAAACCTAACCCTAACATTAACCCTAACCCAAACCCAACCCTAACCCTAACCCTAACCTTAAACCTAACGCCAACCTAAACCTAACCATAACCCTAAAGCTAAACCTAAACTTAAAACTAACCTTAACCCTAACACTAACGCAAACCTAACGCTAATTCTAACTCTCACACTAACCCTAACCCTAAACCCTAACCCTAACCCTAAACCTAACCCTAAACCTAACGCAAAACTAACCGTAACCCTAACCCTAAATCCTAACAATAACCCTAACTCTAACCCTAACCCTAACACTAACCCTAACACTAAACCTAACGCCAACCTAACCCTAACCCTAACCCTAATCCTAACCCTAACCCTAAACATAACCCTAAACCTAACCCTAACCATAAACCCTAGCCCTATTCCTAACCCTAACCGTAACCCTAACCCTAATGGAAACATAACCTTAACCCTAACCCTAAAACTAACGCAAACCTAACCCTAAACCTAACCATAACCCTAACCCTAACCCTAACGCAAACCTAACCCTAACCCTAACCCTAACCCTAACACAAACCTAACCCTAACCCTAAAACTAACCCTTATGCAAACCTATCCTTAACCCTAACCCTAACCCTAACTTTAACCCTAACGCAAATCTTACCTAACCCTAACACTAACCCTAACCCTAACGCATACCTAACCCTAACCCTAACCCTAACCCTAACGCAATCCAAACCTGAACCCTAACCCTAACCCTAACAATAACCCTAACACAAGCCTATCCCTACACCTAACCCTATGCATACACCTAACCCTACCCCTAACCCTAACTTAAACCTAACCCTAACCTAACCCTAAACCAACCCCTAACCCTAACCCTAACGCAACCTAACGCTAACCCTAACCCTAACTTTAACGCAAATCTAACCCTAAACTTAACGCTAACCATAAAACCCTAACGCTAACCCTAACCCTAACCCTAACCGTAACCCTAACCCTAACGCAAACCTAACCCTAACTCTAACCTTAAACCTAACCCTAACCTTAAAACTAACCTTAACCCTAACCTTAACGCAAACCTAACCCTAACCCTAACGCTAACACTAACCCTAGAACTTACCCTAACCATAACTTTAACCGTAACCCTAACCCTAACGCAAACCTAACCCTAACAGTAACCCTAACCCTAACCCAACCCTAACCCTAACCCTAACCCTTTCGCAAACCTAACCCTAACCCTAACCCTAACCCTAACGCAAACCTAACCCTAAACCTAACCGCAAAACTAACCCTAACCCTAACGCAAACCTAACCCTAACCCTAACCCTAACTCTAAACCTAACGCAAAACTAACCCTAAATCCTAACCCTAAAACTAACCCTAACCCTAACGCATACCTAACCCTAACCCTAATCCTAACGCAACCTAAACTTAACCCTATCCCTAACCCTAACCCTAACACAAGCCTATCCCTAAAACTAACCCTATCCATAAACCTAACCCTAACCCTAAACCTAACCTAACCCTAACCCTAACACTAACCCTAACCGTAACGCAAACCTAACCCTAACCCTAACCCTAACCTTAACGCAAACCTAAACCTAAACTTAACGCTAACCCTAAAACCCTAACGCTAACCCTAACCCTAACCCTATACCCTAGCGCTATCCCTAACCCTAACCCTAACCGTAACCCTAACCCGAACGCAAACCTAACCCTAACCCTAACCCTAAACCTAACCCTAACCTTAAAACTAACCTTAACCCTAACCCTGACGCAAACCTAACCGTAACCCTAACCCTAACACTAACCCTAGACCTAACCCTAATCCTAACCCTAACTCTAAAACTAACGCAAAACTAACCCTAAATCCTAACCCTAAAACTAACCCTAACCCTAACGCAAACCTAACCCTAACCCTAAACCTCACGCAAACCTATCCCTAAATCCTAACCCTAACCCTAACCCTAACGCAAACCTAACCCTAAACCTAACCATAACCCTAACCCTAACGCAAACCTAACCCTAACCCTAAACCTCACGCAAACCTAACCCTAAATCCTAACCCTAACCCTAACCCTAACGCAAACCTAACCCTAAACCTAACCATAACCCTAACCCTAACCCTAACGCAAACCTAACCCTAACCCAAACACTAACCCTAACACAAACCTAACCCTAACCCTAATACTAACCCTTACGCAAATCTTACCTAACCCTAACACTAACCCTAACCCTAACGCATACCTAACCCTAACCCTAACCCTAACACTAAAGCAATTCATACCTGAACCCTAACCCTAACCCTAACAATAACCCTAACACAAGCCTATCCCTACACCTAACCCTATGCATACACCTAACCCTAACCCTAACCCTAACTTAAACCTAACCCTAAGCCTAACCCTAACCCAACCACTAACCCTAACCCTAACGCAACCTAACGCTAACCCTAACCCTAACCTTAACGCAAATCTAACCCTAAACTTAACGCTAACCATAAAACCCTAACGCTAACCCTAACCCTAACCCTAACAGTAACCCTAACCCTAACGCAAGCCTAACCCTAACTCTAACCCTTAACCTAACCCTAACCTTAAAACTAACCTTAACCCTAACCCTAACGCAAACCTAACCCTAACCCTAACGCTAACACTAACCCTAGACCTAACCCTAACCATAACCCTAACCGTAACCCTAACCCTAACGCAAACCTAACCCTAACAGTAACCCTAACCCTAACCCAACCCTAACCCTAACCCTAACCCTATCGCAAACCTAACCCTACCCCTAACCCTAACCCTGACGCAAACCTAACGCTAAACCTAACCGCAACACTACCCCTAACCCTAACGCAAACCTAACCCTAACCCTAACCCTAACTCTAAACCTAACGCAAACCTAACCCTAAATCCTAACCCTAAAACTAACCCTAAACCTAACGCATACCTAACCCTAACCCTAACACTAACGCAACCTAAACTTAACCCTATCCCTAACCCTAACCCTAACACAAGCCTATCCCTAAAACTAACCCTATCCATAAACCTAACTCTAACCCTACACCTAACCTAACCCTAAGCCTAACACTAACCCTAACCCTAACGCAAACCTAACCCTAACCCTAACCCTAACCCTAACCTTAACGCAAACCTAAACCTAAACTTAACGCTAACCCTAAAACCCTAACGCTAACCCTATCCCTAACCCTAAACCCTAGCGCTATCCCTAACCCTAAACCTAACCGTAACCCTAACCCGAACGCAAACCTAACCCTAACCCTAACCCTAAACCTAACCCTAACCTTAAAAGTAACCATAACCCTAACCCTGACGGAAACCTAACCGTAACCCTAACCCTAACACTAACCCTAGACCTAACCCTAACCATAACCCTAACCGTAAACCTAACCCTAACGCAAACCTAACCCTAACATTAACCCTAACCCAAACCCAACCCTAACCCTAACCCTAACCTTAACCCTAATGCAAACCTAACCCTAACCATAACCCTAAAGCTAAACCTAAACTTAAAACTAACCTTAACCCTAACACTAACGCAAACCTAACGGTAATTCTAACTCTCACACTAACCCTAACCCTAAACCCTAACCCTAACCCTAAACCTAACCCTAAACCTAACGCAAACCTATCCGTGACCCTAACCCTAAATCCTAACCCTAACCCTAACTCTAACCCTAACCCTAACGCAAACCTAACCCTAACACTAAACCTAACCCTAACCCTAACCCTAACCCTAACCCTAACGCAAACCTAACCCTAACCCTAACCCTAACCCTAAACCTAACGCAAACCTAACCCTAAATCCTAACCCTAACCCTAACCCTAACGTAAACCTAACCCTAATCCTAACCCTAAACATAACCCTAACGCAAAACTAACCCTAACCTTAACCCTAACCCTAAACCTAACGCAAACCTAACCCTAAATCCTAACCCTAACCCTAACCCTAACGCAAACCTAACCCTAAACCTAACCCTAACCCTAACCTTAAACCCTAACCCTAACCCTAACCCTAACCCTAACCCTAACGCAAACCTAACCGTAACCCTAACGCTAACACTAACCCTAGACCTAACCCTAACCATAACCCTAACCGTAACCCTAACCTTAACGCAAACCTAACCCTAACATTAACCCTAACCCTAACCCAATCCTAACCCTAACCCTAACCCTAACGCAAACCTAACCTTAACCCTAATCTAACCCTAACGCAAACCTAACCCTAATCCTAACCCTAACTCTAAATCTATTGCAAAACTAAACCTAAATCCTAACCCTAACACTAACCCTAACCCTTATGCATACCTAACCCTAACCCTAACCCTATCGCAAACCTAAACTTAACCCTATCCCTAACCCTAACACTAACACAAGCCTATCCCTAAACCTAACCCTATCCATAAACCTAATCTTAACCCTAAACCTAACCTAACCCTAACCCTAACCCTAACCCTAACCCTAACGCAAACGTAACCCTAACCCTAACCCTAACCTTAACGCAAACCTAACCCTAAAATTAACGCTCACCCTAAAACCCTAACGCTAACCCTAACCCTAACCATGACCCTAAACCCAAGCGCTATCCCTAACCCTAACCATAACCCTAACGCAAACCTAACCCTAACCCTAACCTTAAACCTAACCCTAACCTTAAAATTAACCTTAACCCTAACCCTGACGCAAACCTAACCGTAACCCTAACCCTAACACTAACCCTAGACCTAACCCTAATCATAACCCTAACCATAACCCTAACCCTAACGCAACCTAACCCTAACATTAACCCTAACCCTAACCTAACCCTAACCCTAACCCTAACCCTAACCCTAACGCAAACCTAACCCTAACCATAACCCTAAAGCTAAACCTAAACTTAAAACTAACCATAACCCTAACCCTAACGCAAACCTAACGCTAACCCTAACTCTCACTCTAACCTTAAACCTAAACCCTAACCCTAACCCTAACCGTATCCTTAAAACCTAACCCTAACCCTAACCCTAACCCTAACGCAAACCTACCCGTAAACCTAACCCTAAATCCTAACCCTAACCCTAAACATAACCCTAACACTAACCCTAACGCAAACCTAATCCTAAACTTAACGCTAACCCTAAAACCCTAACGCTAACCCTAACCCTAACCTTAACCCTAACGCTAACCCTAACCCTAATGCTAACCTAACCCTAACCCTAACCCTAACCCTAACCCTAACCCTAACTCTAAACCTAACACAAACCTAACACTAAATCCTAACCCTAACACTAACCCAAACCCTAACGCATACCTAACCCTAACCCTAACCCTAACGCATACCTAACCTTAACCCTAACCCTAACGCTAAACCTAACACAAGCCTATCCCTAAACCTAACCCTATCCATAAACCTAACCCTAACCCTAACCCTAACCTAACCCTAACCCTAACCCTAACCCTAACCCTAACGCAAACCTAACCCTAACCCTAACCCTAACCTTAACGCAAACCTAACCCTAAAATTAACGCTAACCATAAAACCCTAACGCTAACCCTAACCCTAACCCTAACCCTAACCCTAAACCTAACCCTAACCCAAACCCTAACCCTAAACCCTAGCCCTATCCCTATCCCTAACCCTAACCATAACCGTAACCCTAACCCTAATGCAAACCTAACCCTAACCCTAACCCTAATCCTAACCCTAACCTTAAAACTAACCCTAACCCTAATCCTAACGCAAACCTAACCGTAACCCTAACCCTAACACTAACCCTAGACCTAACCCTAACCATAATTCTAACCGTAACCCTAACCCTAACGCAAACCTAACCCTAACATTAACCCTAACCCTAACCCAACCCTAACCCTAGCCGTAACACTAACCCTAACGCAAACCTAACCCTAACCATAACCCTAAAGCTAACCCTAAACTTAAAACTAACCTTAACCCTAACCCTAACGCAAACCTAACCCTAACCTTAACACTAACCCTAACACTAAACCTAACGCCAACCTAACCCTAACCATAACCCTAATCCTAACCCTAACCCTAAACATAACAATAACCCTAACCCTAACCCTAAACCCAGCCCTATCCCTAACCCTAACCCTAACCCTAATGGAAACATAACCCTCACCCTAACCCTAAAACTAACGCAAACCTAACCCTAACCCTAACTTTAACCCTAACGCAAATCTTACCTAACCCTAACACTAACCCTAACCCTAACGCATACCTAACCCTAACCCTAACCCTAAACCTAACGCAATCCAAACCTGAACCCTAACCCTAACCCTAACCCTAACACTAACTCTAGACCTAACCCTAACCATAACCCTAAACGTAATCCTAACCCTAACGCAAACCTAACCCTAACATTAACCCTAACCCAAACCCAACCCTAACCCTAACCCTAACCTTAAACCTAACGCCAACCTAAACCTAACCATAACCCTAAAGCTAAACCTAAACTTAAAACTAACCTTAACCCTAACACTAACGCAAACCTAACGCTAATTCTAACTCTCACACTAACCCTAACCCTAAACCCTAACCCTAACCCTAAACCTAACCCTAAACCTAACGCAAAACTAACCGTAACCCTAACCCTAAATCCTAACAATAACCCTAACTCTAACCCTAACCCTAACACTAACCCTAACACTAAACCTAACGCCAACCTAACCCTAACCCTAACCCTAATCCTAACCCTAACCCTAAACATAACCCTAAACCTAACCCTAACCATAAACCCTAGCCCTATTCCTAACCCTAACCGTAACCCTAACCCTAATGGAAACATAACCTTAACCCTAACCCTAAAACTAACGCAAACCTAACCCTAAACCTAACCATAACCCTAACCCTAACCCTAACGCAAACCTAACCCTAACCCTAACCCTAACCCTAACACAAACCTAACCCTAACCCTAAAACTAACCCTTATGCAAACCTATCCTTAACCCTAACCCTAACCCTAACTTTAACCCTAACGCAAATCTTACCTAACCCTAACACTAACCCTAACCCTAACGCATACCTAACCCTAACCCTAACCCTAACCCTAACGCAATCCAAACCTGAACCCTAACCCTAACCCTAACAATAACCCTAACACAAGCCTATCCCTACACCTAACCCTAAGCATACACCTAACCCTACCCCTAACCCTAACTTAAACCTAACCCTAACCTAACCCTAAACCAACCCCTAACCCTAACCCTAACGCAACCTAACGCTAACCCTAACCCTAACTTTAACGCAAATCTAACCCTAAACTTAACGCTAACCATAAAACCCTAACGCTAACCCTAACCCTAACCCTAACCGTAACCCTAACCCTAACGCAAACCTAACCCTAACTCTAACCTTAAACCTAATCCTAACCTTAAAACTAACCTTAACCCTAACCTTAACGCAAACCTAACCCTAACCCTAACGCTAACACTAACCCTAGAACTTACCCTAACCATAACTTTAACCGTAACCCTAACCCTAACGCAAACCTAACCCTAACAGTAACCCTAACCCTAACCCAACCCTAACCCTAACCCTAACCCTTTCGCAAACCTAACCCTAACCCTAACCCTAACCCTAACGCAAACCTAACCCTAAACCTAACCGCAAAACTAACCCTAACCCTAACGCAAACCTAACCCTAACCCTAACCCTAACTCTAAACCTAACGCAAAACTAACCCTAAATCCTAACCCTAAAACTAACCCTAACCCTAACGCATACCTAACCCTAACCCTAATCCTAACGCAACCTAAACTTAACCCTATCCCTAACCCTAACCCTAACACAAGCCTATCCCTAAAACTAACCCTATCCATAAACCTAACCCTAACCCTAAACCTAACCTAACCCTAACCCTAACACTAACCCTAACCGTAACGCAAACCTAACCCTAACCCTAACCCTAACCTTAACGCAAACCTAAACCTAAACTTAACGCTAACCCTAAAACCCTAACGCTAAACCTAACCCTAACCCTATACCCTAGCGCTATCCCTAACCCTAACCCTAACCGTAACCCTAACCCGAACGCAAACCTAACCCTAACCCTAACCCTAAACCTAACCCTAACCTTAAAACTAACCTTAACCCTAACCCTGACGCAAACCTAACCGTAACCCTAACCCTAACACTAACCCTAGACCTAACCCTAATCCTAACCCTAACTCTAAAACTAACGCAAAACTAACCCTAAATCCTAACCCTAAAACTAACCCTAACCCTAACGCAAACCTAACCCTAACCCTAAACCTCACGCAAACCTATCCCTAAATCCTAACCCTAACCGTAACCCTAACGCAAACCTAACCCTAAACCTAACCATAACCCTAACCCTAACGCAAACCTAACCCTAACCCTAAACCTCACGCAAACCTAACCCTAAATCCTAACCCTAACCCTAACCCTAACGCAAACCTAACCCTAAACCTAACCATAACCCTAACCCTAACCCTAACGCAAACCTAACCCTAACCCAAACACTAACCCTAACACAAACCTAACCCTAACCCTAATACTAACCCTTACGCAAATCTTACCTAACCCTAACACTAACCCTAACCCTAACGCATACCTAACCCTAACCCTAACCCTAACACTAAAGCAATTCAAACCTGAACCCTAACCCTAACCCTAACAATAACCCTAACACAAGCCTATCCCTACACCTAACCCTATGCATACACCTAACCCTAACCCTAACCCTAACTTAAACCTAACCCTAAGCCTAACCCTAACCCAACCACTAACCCTAACCCTAACGCAACCTAACGCTAACCCTAACCCTAACCTTAACGCAAATCTAACCCTAAACTTAACGCTAACCATAAAACCCTAACGCTAACCCTAACCCTAACCCTAACAGTAACCCTAACCCTAACGCAAGCCTAACCCTAACTCTAACCCTTAACCTAACCCTAACCTTAAAACTAACCTTAACCCTAACCCTAACGCAAACCTAACCCTAACCCTAACGCTAACACTAACCCTAGACCTAACCCTAACCATAACCCTAACCGTAACCCTAACCCTAACGCAAACCTAACCCTAACAGTAACCCTAACCCTAACCCAACCCTAACCCTAACCCTAACCCTATCGCAAACCTAACCCTACCCCTAACCCTAACCCTGACGCAAACCTAACGCTAAACCTAACCGCAACACTACCCCTAACCCTAACGCAAACCTTACCCTAACCCTAACCCTAACTCTAAACCTAACGCAAACCTAACCCTAAATCCTAACCCTAAAACTAACCCTAAACCTAACGCATACCTAACCCTAACCCTAACACTAACGCAACCTAAACTTAACCCTATCCCTAACCCTAACCCTAACACAAGCCTATCCCTAAAACTAACCCTATCCATAAACCTAACTCTAACCCTACACCTAACCTAACCCTAAGCCTAACACTAACCCTAACCCTAACGCAAACCTAACCCTAACCCTAACCCTAACCCTAACCTTAACGCAAACCTAAACCTAAACTTAACGCTAACCCTAAAACCCTAACGCTAACCCTATCCCTAACCCTAAACCCTAGCGCTATCCCTAACCCTAAACCTAACCGTAACCCTAACCCGAACGCAAACCTAACCCTAACCCTAACCCTAAACCTAACCCTAACCTTAAAAGTAACCTTAACCCTAACCCTGACGGAAACCTAACCGTAACCCTAACCCTAACACTAACCCTAGACCTAACCCTAACCATAACCCTAACCGTAAACCTAACCCTAACGCAAACCTAACCCTAACATTAACCCTAACCCAAACCCAACCCTAACCCTAACCCTAACCTTAACCCTAACGCAAACCTAACCCTAACCATAACCCTAAAGCTAAACCTAAACTTAAAACTAACCTTAACCCTAACACTAACGCAAACCTAACGGTAATTCTAACTCTCACACTAACCCTAACCCTAAACCCTAACCCTAACCCTAAACCTAACCCTAAACCTAACGCAAACCTATCCGTGACCCTAACCCTAAATCCTAACCCTAACCCTAACTCTAACCCTAACCCTAACGCAAACCTAACCCTAACACTAAACCTAACCCTAACCCTAACCCTAACCCTAACCCTAACGCAAACCTAACCCTAACCCTAACCCTAACCCTAAACCTAACGCAAACCTAACCCTAAATCCTAACCCTAACCCTAACCCTAACGTAAACCTAACCCTAATCCTAACCCTAAACATAACCCTAACGCAAAACTAACCCTAACCTTAACCCTAACCCTAAACCTAACGCAAACCTAACCCTAAATCCTAACCCTAACCCTAACCCTAACGCAAACCTAACCCTAAACTTAACCCTAACCCTAACCCTAACCCTAACGCAAACCTAACCCTAAACCTAACCCTAACCCTAACCTTAAACCCTAACCCTAACCCTAACCCTAACCCTAACGCAAACCTAACCGTAACCCTAACGCTAACACTAACCCTAGACCTAACCCTAACCATAACCCTAACCGTAACCCTAACCTTAACGCAAACCTAACCCTAACATTAACCCTAACCCTAACCCAACCCTAACCCTAACCCTAACCCTAACGCAAACCTAACCTTAACCCTAATCTAACCCTAACGCAAACCTAACCCTAATCCTAACCCTAACTCTAAATCTATTGCAAAACTAAACCTAAATCCTAACCCTAACACTAACCCTAACCCTTATGCATACCTAACCCTAACCCTAACCCTATCGCAAACCTAAACTTAACCCTATCCCTAACCCTAACACTAACACAAGCCTATCCCTAAACCTAACCCTATCCATAAACCTAACCTTAACCCTAAACCTAACCTAACCCTAACCCTAACCCTAACCCTAACCCTAACCCTAACGCAAACGTAACCCTAACCCTAACCCTAACCTTAACGCAAACCTAACCCTAAACTTAACGCTCACCCTAAAACCCTAACGCTAACCCTAACCCTAACCATGACCCTAAAACCAAGCGCTATCCCTAACCCTAACCATAACCCTAACGCAAACCTAACCCTAACCCTAACCTTAAACCTAACCCTAACCTTAAAATTAACCTTAACCCTAACCCTGACGCAAACCTAACCGTAACCCTAACCCTAACACTAACCCTAGACCTAACCCTAACCATAACCCTAACCGTAACCCTAACCCTAACGCAACCTAACCCTAACATTAACCCTAACCCTAACCCAACCCTAACCCTAACCCTAACCCTAACCCTAACGCAAACCTAACCCTAACCATAACCCTAAAGCTAAACCTAAACTTAAAACTAACCTAACCCTAACCCTAACGCAAACCTAACGCTAACCCTAACTCTCACTCTAACCTTAAACCTAAACCCTAACCCTAACCCTAACCGTATCCTTAAACCCTAACCCTAACCCTAACCCTAACCCTAACGCAAACCTACCCGTAAACCTAACCCTAAATCCTAACCCTAACCCTAACCATAACCCTAACACTAACCCTAACGCAAACCTAATCCTAAACTTAACGCTAACCCTAAAACCCTAACGCTAACCCTAACCCTAACCTTAACCCTAACGCTAACCCTAACCCTAATGCTAACCTAACCCTAACCCTAACCCTAACCCTAACCCTAACTCTAAACCTAACACAAACCTAACACTAAATCCTAACCCTAACACTAACCCTAACCCTAACGCATACCTAACCCTAACCCTAACCCTAACGCATACCTAACCTTAACCATAACCCTAACCCTAAACCTAACACAAGCCTATCCCTAAACCTAACCCTATCCATAAACCTAACCCTAACCCTAACCCTAACCTAACCCTAACCCTAACCCTAACCCTAACCCTAACGCAAACCTAACCCTAACCCTAACCCTAACCTTAACGCAAACCTAACCCTAAAATTAACGCTAACCATAAAACCCTAACGCTAACCCTAACCCTAACCCTAACCCTAAACCTAAACCTAACCCTAACCCAAACCCTAACCCTAAACCCTAGCCCTATCCCTATCCCTAACCCTAAACATAACCGTAAACCTAACCCTAATGCAAACCTAACCCTAACCCTAACCCTAATCCTAACCCTAACCTTAAAACTAACCTAAACCTAATCCTAACGCAAACCTAACCGTAACCCTAACCCTAACACTAACCGTAGACCTAACCCTAACCATAATTCTAACCGTAACCCTAACCCTAACGCAAACATAACCTTAACATTAACCCTAACCCTAACCCTAACTCTAACGCAAAACTAACCCTAACCCTAACTCTAACCCTAAACCTAACTCAAACCCTAACCTTAACGCAAACCTAAACCTAACCCTAACCCTAACCCTAACGCAAACCTAAACCTAACCCTAACGCTAACCCTAACCCTAACGCAAACCTAACAGTAACCCTATCCCTAAACCTAACCCAAACCCTAACCTTAACGCAAAACTAACCCTAACCCTAACCCTAACCCTAACACTAACGCAACCTAACCCTAACCCTAACCGTAACCATAACCCTAACCCTAACGCAAACCTAACCGTAACCCTAACCCTAACCCTAACCTTAAACCTACCCTTAACCCTAACCCTAACGAAAACTTAACCCTAACCCTAACCCTAACCCTAACCCTAACGCAAACCTAACCCTAACCTAACACTAACCCTAACCTTAACCCTAAACCTAACGCAAACCTAACCCTAAATCCTAACCCTAACCCTAACCCTAACCCTAACCTTAAAGCTAACGCAAACCAAACCCTAACCCTAACCCTAACGTAAACCTAACCCTAACCCTAACCCTAACTCTAAACCTAACCCTAACCCAAACGCAAACCTAAACATAACCCTAACACTAACCCTAACCCTAACCCTAACCCTAAAACCTAACCCTAACCCTACCCTAACCTAACCCTAAAACTAAACCTAATCCTAAACGCTAACCCTAACCCTAACCTAACACAAACCCTAACCCTAACCTAAGCCTAACTCTTACCCTAACCCTAACCTTAACCATGACGAAAACCTAACCCTAACCCTAACCGTAACCCTAACGGAAACCTAACCCTAACCCTAACCCTATACCTAACACTAACCCCAACCCTAACGCAAACCTAACCCTAACCCTAACCCTAACCCTAACCCTAACCCTAACCCTAACGCAAACCTAACACTAACCCTAACCCTTACACTAACCCTAACACAAACCTAACCCTATCCCTACCCCTAACCCTAAACGTAATCCTAACACTAACCCTAACGCAAAACTAACCCTAACCCTAACCCTAACCCTAACCCTAACGCAAACCTAACCCTAACCCTAACCATAACCCTAACGCAAACCTAACCCTATACCTAAAACTAACCCTAACGCTAACCCTAACGCAAACCTAACCCTAACCCTAACTCTAACCCTAACCCTAACCCTAACACAAACCTAACACTAACCCTAACCCTAACCCTAAACCTAACCCAAACCATAACCCTAACGCAAAACTAACCCTAACCCTAACCCTAAACTTAACCCTAACGCAAACCTAACCCTAAGCCTAACACTAACCCTAACCCTAACCCTAACCCTAACGCAAACCTAACCGTAACCCTAACCCTAACCCTAACCCTAACCTTAAACTTACCCTTAACCCTAACCCTAACGAAAACTTAACCCTAACCCTAACCCTAACCGTAACCCTAACCCTAACGCAAACCTAACCCTAACCGTAACCCTAACCCTAACCCTAAAACTAACGCAAAACTAACCCTAAATCCTAACCCTAACCCTAACCCTAACCCTAAACCTAACCCTAACCCTAACGCAAATCTAACTCTAACCCTAACCCTAACCGTAACCCTAACCCTAACGCAAACCAAACCCTAACCCTAACCCTAACCCTAACCCTAACCCTAAGCCTAACCCTAACCCTAACCCTAACCCTTACACTAACCCTAACACAAACCTAACCCTATACCTAACCCTAACCCTAAAAGTAATCCTAACCCTAACCCTTACGCAAACCTAACCCTAACCCTAACCCTAACCCTAACCCTAACCCTACGCAAACCAAACCCTAACCGTAACCCTAACCATAACGCAAACCTAACCCTAACCATAAACCTAACCCTAATCCTAACCCTAACCCTAACGCAAACCTAACCCTAAACCTAACCCTAACCCTAACGCTAACACTAACGCAAACCTAACCCTAACCCTAACCCTAACCCTACCCCTAAAACAAACCTAAAACTAACCCTAACCCTAACGCTAAACCTAATCCAAAGCATAACCCTAACGCAAACCTAACCCTAACCCTAACCCTAACCCTAACCCTAAGCCTAACCCTAACCCTATCCCTAATCCTAACCCTAATGCAAACGTAACCGTAACCCTAACCCTAACCCTAACCCAATCCCTAATCTTAAACTTACACTTAACCCTAACACTAACGAAAACTTAACCCTAACCCTAACCCTAACCCTAACCCTAACCCTAACGCAAAACTTACCCTAACCGTAAACCTAACCCTAACCAAAAACCTAGCGCAAAACTAACCCTAAATCCTAACCTAACCCTAAACGTAACCCTAACCAGAACCATAACCCTAACGCAAAACTAACGCTAACCCTAACCATAACCCTAACCCTAAACATAACCCTAACCCTAACCCAACCCCAACCCTAACCTTAAACCTAACTCTGACGCAAACCTAACCCTAACACTAACCCTAAATCTAACCCTAAACTTAAAACTAACCTTAACCATAACGCTAACGCAACCTAACTCTAACCCTAACTCTAACTCTAACCATAACCCTAAACCCTAACATAACCCTAACCCTAACCCTAACCCTAACCCTAACCGTAATGAAAACCTTACCCTAACCCTAACCAAAATCTAACGCAACCTAACACTAACCCTAACACTAACCCTAACCCAAACCTAACCCTAAGCCTAACCCTAACCCTAACACTATCCCTAACGCAAACCTAACCCTAACCCTATCCCTAACCCTAACACAAACCTAAACCTAACCCAAAACCTAACCCAAACCATAACCCTAACGCAAACCTAACCCTAACCCTAACCCTATACTTAACCCTAACGCAAACATAACCCTAAGCCTAACCCTAACCCTAACACTAAACTTAAACTTACCCTTAACCCTAACCCTAACGAAAACTTAACACTAACCCTAACCCTAACCCTAACCCTAACCCTAACGCAAAACTAACCCTAAACGTAACCCTAACCCTAACCCAATACCTAACGCAAAACTAACCCTAAATCCTAACCCTAACCCTAACCCTAACCCTAACCCTAACCCTAACCCTAACGCAAACCTAACCGTAAACCTAACCTAACCCTAACCCTAACCCTAACCCTAACCCTAACCCTAACGCTAACATAACCCTAACCGTAACCCTAACCGTAACCCTAACCCTAACCCTAACGCAAACCTAACCGTAACCCTAACCCTTACCCTAACCTTAAAACTACCCTTAAACCTAACCTTAACGAAAACTTAACCCTAACCCTAACCCTAACCCTAACACAAACCTAACCCTAACCCTAACACTAACCCTAACCCTAACCCTAAGCCTAACGCAAACCTAACACTAAATCCTAACACTAACCCTAACCCTAAACCTAACCCTAACGCAAAACTAACCCTAAACGTAACCCTAACCCTAACCCTAACCCTAAACCTAACCCAAACCCTAATCCTAACGCAAACCTAAACCTCACCCTAACCCTAACCCTAATGCAAACCTAACCCTAACACTAAACCTAACCCTAAACATAACCCTAACCCGAACCAAAACATTAACGCAAACCTAACCCTAACCCTAAACCCTAACCCTAATCCCTAACCCTAACCCTAACCCTAACGCAAAACTAACCGTAACCATAACCCTAACCCTAACCTGAAACCTAACCTTAACCCTGACCCTAACGAAAACCTAACCCTTACCCTATCCCTAACCCTAACCCTAACCCTAACATTAAAACTAAACTTAACCCTAACCCTAACGCAGACTACCACTACCCCTAACCCTAACCCTAACCCTAAACCTAACCCTACACCTACCCGTACCAGTAACCCTAACCCTAACACTAACCGTAACCCTAACACTAAACATTAACTCTAACCCTAACCCTAACAAAATCCTAACCCTAATCCTAAGTATAACCCTAACCCTAACCTAACCCTATACCTAACCCTAACTTGACCCTAACCTAACCCTAAACCTAACTCGACCTCTAACCCTAACACTAACCCTAACCTTAACGTAAACCTAACCCTAAACTTAACGTTAACAATAAACCCTAACGCTAAACTTAACCCTAACCCTAACCCTAAACATAAACCCTAGGCCTATCCCTAACCCTAACCCTAACCCGAACCATAACCCTAACACTAAACCTAACCCTAACCATAACCCTAACGCAAACCTAACCCTAATCATAACCCTAACCATAATCCTAATGCAACCCTAACCCTAAACCTAACACAAACCCTAACCCTAACGCATACCTAACCCTAGCCCTAACCATAACCCTAACCCTAACGCAAACCTAAACCTAACCCTAACCCTAACCCTAACCCTAACCCTAACCTAAACATAACCCAAACCCTAACCGTAACCCTAAACCTAACCTTAACCCTAAACCCTAACCCTAACCCTAACCCTAACCCTAAGGCTAACCTAAACCTAACCGTAACCTAAACCCAAACCCTAACCCTAAACCTAACCCTAACCTAACACTAATCCTAACCCTAACACTTACCCTAACTTAAGCCTAAGTCTAACCCTAACCCTGACCCTAAACCTTAACCTAACTCTAACCCTAACGCAAACCTAACCCTAACCCTAACCCTGACGCTAACCTAACCCTAAACCTGACCTAACCCTAACACTATCCCTAACGCAAACCTAAACCTAACCCTAACCATAACCCTAACGCTAACGCAAACCTAACCTTAACCCTAACCCTAACCCTAACCCTAACACTAACGCAAACCTAACCCTAACCCTAAACTTAACCCTAACCCTAAACCTAACCCAAACCCTAACGCAAACCTAACGTTAAGGCTTACCCTAAACATAACCCTAACGCATAACCAACCATAACCCTAATGCTAACCCTAACGTAAACCTAACCCTAAACTTAAACCTAACCCTAACCCGAACACAATCCTATCCCTAAACCTAACCCTAAACCTAACCCTAACCGTAACCCTAACCCTAACGCAAACCTAACCCAAACCCTAACCCTAAACCTTACCCTAAACTTAAAACTAAGCTTAACCCTAACCCTAACGCAAACCTAACCCTAACCCTAACCTAACCCTAACACTAACCCTAACCCCAGCCCTAGCCCTAACCATAACCTTAACCCTAAAAGTAAACCAAACCCTAATGCAAACCTAACCCTAAACTTAACCCTAACCCTAACCCACCCCTAACCCTAACCCTAACCTTAACCCTAACTCAAACCTAACCCTAACCCTAACCCTAAAGCTAACCCTAAACTTAAAACTAACCTTAACCCTAACCCTATCGCAAACCTAACCCTAAACCTAACTCTAACTCTAACCAGAACCCTAAACCCTAACCCTAACCCTAACCCTAACCCTAACCCTAACGCATACCTAACCGTAACCCTAACCATATCCCTAACCTTAAACCTAACCTTAACCCTAACCCTAACGAAAACCTAACCCTAACCCTAACCCTAACCCTAACGCAAACCTAAACCTAACCCTATCCATAACCCTAACCCTAACCCAAAACTAAACATAACCCTAACTCTAAACCTAAACCTAACCCAAACCCTAACCTTAACGCAAACCTAACCCTAACCCTAACCCTAACCCTAACCGTAACGCAAACCTAACCTAACCCTAAACCTAACCCTAACCCTAACCCTAACCCAAACCCTAAAGCAAACCTAACCCTAACCCTAAACCTAAACCTAACCCTAACCTTAAAATTAACCTTAACCCTACACCTAACGCAACCTAACCCTAACCCTAACCCTAACCCTAATCCTATACTTAACCCTAATTCTAACCTAACCCTAACATTAACCATAACCCTAACCCTAACCCTAACGTAAACCTAACCCTAACCCTAAACCTAACCCTAACTATAACCCTAACCCTAATCCTAACAATACCGCTAACACTAAACCCTAACCCTAACGCTAACCCTAACCCTAATGCAAACCTAACCATAACCCTAACCCTAACCCTAACGCAAACCTAAACTTAACCCTAATCCTAAACCTAACCCTAACCCTAACCCTAACGCAAACCTAACCCTAACCCTAACCCTAACCCTAAAGCAAACCTAACCCTAAACCTAACCCTAAAGCGAACCCTAAACCTAACCCTAAGCCTAACGCAAACCTAACCCTAAACCTAACCCTAAACATAACCCTAAGCCTATACCCTAACCCTACCCTACACTAACCTAACCCTAACCCTATACCCTAACCCTAAGTCTACCCTAACCTAACCCTAAACCTAACTCTAACCCTAACCTAAGCCTAAATCTTACACTAACACCTAACCCTAAACCTACACATAACCCTAAATCTAACGCAAACCTAACTCTAACCCTAACCCTAACCCTAAACCTAACCCTAATCCTAAAGCTAACCCTAAACTTAAAAGTAACCTTAACCCTAACCTAACGCAAACCTAACCCTAACCCTAACTCTAACTCTAACACTAACCCTAAACCCTAACCCTAACCATAACCCTAATCCTAAACCTAACCCTAACGCAAAACTAACCGTAACCCTAACCCTAACCCTAACCTTAAACCTAACCTTAACCCTAACCCTAACGTAAACCTAACCCTAACCCTATCCCTAACCCTAACCCTGACGCAAACCTAACCCTAACCCTAACCCTAAACCTAACGCAAACCTAACCCTAAATCCTAACCCTAACCCTAACCCTAACCCTAACCCTAACGCAAACCTAACCCTAAACCTAACCCTAGCCCTAACCCTAACCCTAACGCAAACCTAACCCTAACCCTAACCTTAACCCTAACGCAAACCTAACCCTAACCCTAACCCTAACCCTAACCCAAAGCTTAACTCTAACGCAAACCTAACACTAACCCTAACTCTAACCCTAAACCTAACGCAAACCTAACCCTAACCGTAACCCTAACCCTAACCCTAACGCAAACCTAACCCTAACCCTAACCCTAAACCTAACCCTAACCCTAACCCTAACACTAACGTAAACCTAACCTTAACCCTAACCCTAACCTTAAACCTAAACTTAACCCTAACCCTAACGAAAACCTAACCCTCAACCTAACCCTAACAATAACCCTAACGCTAACCTAAACCTAACCCTAACCCTAACCTAACGCAAACCTAACGCTAAATTCTAACCCTAACCCTAACCCTAAAACTAACCCTAACCCTAACCCTAACCCTAACGCAAACCTAACCCTAACACTAACACTAACCCTAAACGTAACCCTAAACATAACCCTAACCCTAACCCTAACCCTAAACCCTAGCCCTATCCCTAACACTAACCCTAACCGTAACCCTAAACCTAACCCTAAATCTAACCCTAACCCTAACCCTAACCCTAACGCAAACCTCACCCTAACCCTAACCCTAACCCTAACCCTAAGACAAACCTAACCCTAACCCTAACCCAAACCCTAACCTTAACCCTAACGCTAACCCTAACCCTAATGCAAACCTAAACCTATCCCTAACCCTAACCCTTACCCTAACCCTAACGCAAACCTAACCCTAACCCTAAACCTCACGCAAACCTAACCCTAAATCCTAACCCTAACCCTAACCCTAACGCAAACCTAACCCTAACCCTAAACCTCACGCAAACCTAACCCTAAATCCTAACCCTAACCCTAACCCTAACGCAAACCTAACCCTAACCCTAATACTAACCCTTACGCAAATCTTACCTAACACTAACACTAACCCTAACCCTAACGCATACCTAACCCTAACCCTAACCCTAACCCTAAACAATTCAAACCTGAACCCTAACCCTAACCCTAACAATAACCCTAACACAAGCCTATCCCTACACCTAACCCTATGCATACACCTAACCCTAACCCTAACCCTAACTTAAACCTAACCCTAAGCCTAACCCTAACCCAACCAATAACCCTAACCCTAACGCAACCTAACGCTAACCCTAACCCTAACCTTAACGCAAATCTAACCCTAAACTTAACGCTAACCATAAAACCCTAACGCTAACCCTAACCCTAACCCTAACCGTAACCCTAACCCTAACGCAAGCCTAACCCTAACTCTAACCCTTAACCTAACCCTAACCTTAAAACTAACCTTAACCCTAACCCTAACGCAAACCTAACACTAACCCTAACGATAAAACTAACCCTAGACCTAACCCTAACCATAACCCTAACCGTAACCCTAACCCTAACGCAAACCTAACCCTAACAGTAACCCTAACCCTAACCCAACCCTAACCCTAACCCTAACCCTATCGCAAACCTAACCCTACCCCTAACCCTAACCCTGACGCAAACCTAACGCTAAACCTAACCGCCACACTACCCCTAACCCTAACGCAAACCTAACCCTAACCCTAACCCTAACTCTAAACCTCACGCAAACCTAACCCTAAATCCTAACCCTAACCCTAACCCTAACGCAAACCTAACCCTAACCCTAAACCTCACGCAAACCTAACCCTAAATCCTAACCCTAACCCTAACCCTAATGCAAACCTATCCCTAACCCTAAACCTCACGCAAACCTAACCCTAAATCCTAACCCTAACCCTAACCCTAACGCAAACCTAACCCTAAACCTAACCATAACCCTAACCCTAACCCTAACCCTAACGCAAATCTAACCCTAACCCTAACCCTAACCCTAACACAAACCTAACCCTAACCCTAATACTAACCCTTACGCAAATCTTACCTAACCCTAACACTAACCCTAACCCTAACGCATACCTAACCCTAACCCTAACCCTAACCCTAAAGCAATTCAAACCTGAACCCTAACCCTAACCCTAACAATAACCCTAACACAAGCCTATCCCTACACCTAACCCTATGCATACACCTAACCCTAACCCTAACCCTAACTTAAAACTAACCCTAAGCTTAACCCTAACCCAACCACTAACCCTAACCCTAACGCAACCTAACGCTAACCCTAACCCTAACCTTAACGCAAATCTAACCCTAAACTTAACGCTAACCATAAAACCCTAACGCTAACCCTAACCCTAACCCTAACCGTAACCCTAACCCTAACGCAAGCCTAACCCTAACTCTAACCCTTAACCTAACCCTAACCTTAAAACTAACCTTAACCCTAACCCTAACGCAAACCTAACCTTAACCCTAACGCTAACACTAACCCTAGACCTAACCCTAACCATAACCCTAACCGTAACCCTAACCCTAACGCAAACCTAACCCTAACAGTAACCCTAACCCTAACCCAACCCTAACCCTAACCCTAACCCTATCGCAAACCTTACCCTACCCCTAACCCTAACCCTGACGCAAACCTAACGCTAAACCTAACCGCAACACTACCCCTAACCCTAACGCAAACCTAACCCTAACCCTAACCCTAACTCTAAACCTAACGCAAACCTAACCCTAAATCCTAACCCTAAAACTAACCCTAACCCTAACGCATACCTAACCCTAACCCTAACACTAACGCAACCTAAACTTAACCCTATCCCTAACCCTAACCCTAACACAAGCCTATCCCTAAAACTAACCCTATCCATAAACCTAACTCTAACCCTACACCTAACCTAACCCTAAGCCTAACACTAACCCTAACCCTAACGCAAACCTAACCCTAACCCTAACCCTAACCCTAACCTTAACGCAAACCTAAACCTAAACTTAACACTAACCCTAAAACCCTAACGCTAACCCTATCCCTAACCCTAAACCCTAGCGCTATCCCTAACCCTAAACCTAACCGTAACACTAACCCGAACGCAAACCTAACCCTAACCCTAACCCTAAACCTAACCCTAACCTTAAAAGTAACCTTAACCCTAACCCTGACGGAAACCTAACCGTAACCCTAACCCTAACACTAACCCTAGACCTAACCCTAACCATAACCCTAACCGTAATCCTAACCCTAACGCAAACCTAACCCTAACATTAACCCTAACCCAAACCCAACCCTAACCCTAACCCTAACCTTAACCCTAATGCAAGCCTAACCCTAACCATAACCCTAAAGCTAAACCTAAACTTAAAACTAACCTTAACCCTAACACTAACGCAAACCTAACGCTAATTCTAACTCTCACACTAACCCTAACCCTAACCCTAAACCTAACCCTAAACCTAACGCAAACCTATCCGTAACCCTAACCCTAAATCCTAACCCTAACCCTAACTCTAACCCTAACCCTAACGCAAACCTAACCCTAACACTAAACCTAACCCTAACCCTAACCCTAACCCTAACCCTAACGCAAACCTAACCCTAACCCTAACCCTAACCCTAAACCTAACGCAAACCTAACCCTAAATCCTAACCCTAACCCTAACCCTAACGTAAACCTAACCCTAATCCTAACCCTAAACATAACCCTAACGCAAAACTAACCCTAACCTTAACCCTAACCCTAAACCTAACGCAAACCTAACCCTAAATCCTAACCCTAACCCTAACCCTAATGCAAACCTAACCCTAAACTTAACCCTAACCCTAACCCTAACCCTAACGCAAACCTAACCCTAAACCTAACCCTAACCCTAACCTTAAACCCTAACCCTAACCCTAACCCTAACCCTAACGCAAACCTAACCGTAACCCTAACGCTAACACTAACCCTAGACCTAACCCTAACCATAACCCTAACCGTAACCCTAACCTTAACGCAAACCTAACCCTAACATTAACCCTAACCCTAACCCAATCCTAACCCTAACCCTAACCCTAACGCAAACCTAACCTTAACCCTAATCTAACCCTAACGCAAACCTAACCCTAATCCTAACCCTACCTCTAAATCTATTGCAAAACTAAACCTAAATCCTAACCCTAACACTAACCCTAACCCTTATGCATACCTAACCCTAACCCTAACCCTATCGCAAACCTAAACTTAACCCTATCCCTAACCCTAACACTAACACAAGCCTATCCCTAAACCTAACCCTATCCATAAACCTAATCTTAACCCTAAACCTAACCTAACCCTAACCCTAACCCTAACCCTAACCCTAACGCAAACGTAACCCTAACCCTAACCCTAACCTTAACGCAAACCTAACCCTAAAATTAACGCTCACCCTAAAACCCTAACGCTAACCCTAACCCTAACCATGACCCTAAACCCAAGCGCTATCCCTAACCCTAACCATAACCCTAACGCAAACCTAACCCTAACCCTAACCTTAAACCTAACCCTAACCTTAAAATTAACCTTAACCCTAACCCTGACGCAAACCTAACCGTAACCCTAACCCTAACAATAACCCTAGACCTAACCCTAATCATAACCCTAACCATAACCCTAACCCTAACGCAACCTAACCCTAACATTAACCCTAACCCTAACCCAACCCTAACCCTAACCCTAACCCTAACCCTAACGCAAACCTAACCCTAACCATAACCCTAAAGCTAAACCTAAACTTAAAACTAACCATAACCCTAACCCTAACGCAAACCTAACGCTAACCCTAACTCTCACTCTAACCTTAAACCTAAACCCTAACCCTAACCCTAACCGTATCCTTAAAACCTAACCCTAACCCTAACCCTAACCCTAACGCAAACCTACCCGTAAACCTAACCCTAAATCCTAACCCTAACCCTAAACATAACCCTAACACTAACCCTAACGCAAACCTAATCCTAAACTTAACGCTAACCCTAAAACCCTAACGCTAACCCTAACCCTAACCTTAACCCTAACGCTAACCCTAACCCTAATGCTAACCTAACCCTAACCCTAACCCTAACCCTAACCCTAACCCTAACTCTAAACCTAACACAAACCTAACACTAAATCCTAACCCTAACACTAACCCAAACCCTAACGCATACCTAACCCTAACCCTAACCCTAACGCATACCTAACCTTAACCCTAACCCTAACCCTAAACCTAACACAAGCCTATCCCTAAACCTAACCCTATCCATAAACCTAACCCTAACCCTAACCCTAACCTAACCCTAACCCTAACCCTAACCCTAACCCTAACGCAAACCTAACCCTAACCCTAACCCTAACCTTAACGCAAACCTAACCCTAAAATTAACGCTAACCATAAAACCCTAACGCTAACCCTAACCCTAACCCTAACCCTAACCCTAAACCTAACCCTAACCCAAACCCTAACCCTAAACCCTAGCCCTATCCCTATCCCTAACCCTAACCATAACCGTAACCCTAACCCTAATGCAAACCTAACCCTAACCCTAACCCTAATCCTAACCCTAACCTTAAAACTAACCTTAACCCTAATCCTAACGCAAACCTAACCGTAACCCTAACCCTAACACTAACCCTAGACCTAACCCTAACCATAATTCTAACCGTAACCATAACCCTAACGCAAACCTAACCCTAACATTAACCCTAACCCTAACCCAACCCTAACCCTAGCCGTAACACTAACCCTAACGCAAACCTAACCCTAACCATAACCCTAAAGCTAACCCTAAACTTAAAACTAACCTTAACCCTAACCCTAACGCAAACCTAACCCTAACCTTAACACTAACCCTAACACTAAACCTAACGCCAACCTAACCCTAACCATAACCCTAATCCTAACCCTAACCCTAAACATAACCATAACCCTAACCCTAACCCTAAACCCAGCCCTATCCCTAACCCTAACCCTAACCCTAATGGAAACATAACCCTCACCCTAACCCTAAAACTAACGCAAACCTAACCCTAACCCTAAATTTAACCCTAACGCAAATCTTACCTAACCCTAACACTAACCCTAACCCTAACGCATACCTAACCCTAACCCTAACCCTAAACCTAACGCAATCCAAACCTGAACCCTAACCCTAACCCTAACCCTAACACTAACTCTAGACCTAACCCTAACCATAACCCTAAACGTAATCCTAACCCTAACGCAAACCTAACCCTAACATTAACCCTAACCCAAACCCAACCCTAACCCTAACCCTAACCTTAAACCTAACGCCAACCTAAACCTAACCATAACCCTAAAGCTAAACCTAAACTTAAAACTAACCTTAACCCTAACACTAACGCAAACCTAACGCTAATTCTAACTCTCACACTAACCCTAACCCTAAACCCTAACCCTAACCCTAAACCTAACCCTAAACCTAACGCAAAACTAACCGTAACCCTAACCCTAAATCCTAACAATAACCCTAACTCTAACCCTAACCCTAACACTAACCCTAACACTAAACCTAACGCCAACCTAACCCTAACCCTAACCCTAATCCTAACCCTAACCCTAAACATAACCCTAAACCTAACCCTAACCATAAACCCTAGCCCTATTCCTAACCCTAACCGTAACCCTAACCCTAATGGAAACATAACCTTAACCCTAACCCTAAAACTAACGCAAACCTAACCCTAAACCTAACCATAACCCTAACCCTAACCCTAACGCAAACCTAACCCTAACCCTAACCCTAACCCTAACACAAACCTAACCCTAACCCTAAAACTAACCCTTATGCAAACCTATCCTTAACCCTAACCCTAACCCTAACTTTAACCCTAACGCAAATCTTACCTAACCCTAACACTAACCCTAACCCTAACGCATACCTAACCCTAACCCTAACCCTAACCCTAACGCAATCCAAACCTGAACCCTAACCCTAACCCTAACAATAACCCTAACACAAGCCTATCCCTACACCTAACCCTATGCATACACCTAACCCTACCCCTAACCCTAACTTAAACCTAACCCTAACCTAACCCTAAACCAACCCCTAACCCTAACCCTAACGCAACCTAACGCTAACCCTAACCCTAACTTTAACGCAAATCTAACCCTAAACTTAACGCTAACCATAAAACCCTAACGCTAACCCTAACCCTAACCCTAACCGTAACCCTAACCCTAACGCAAACCTAACCCTAACTCTAACCTTAAACCTAACCCTAACCTTAAAACTAACCTTAACCCTAACCTTAACGCAAACCTAACCCTAACCCTAACGCTAACACTAACCCTAGAACTTACCCTAACCATAACTTTAACCGTAACCCTAACCCTAACGCAAACCTAACCCTAACAGTAACCCTAACCCTAACCCAACCCTAACCCTAACCCTAACCCTTTCGCAAACCTAACCCTAACCCTAACCCTAACCCTAACGCAAACCTAACCCTAAACCTAACCGCAAAACTAACCCTAACCCTAACGCAAACCTAACCCTAACCCTAACCCTAACTCTAAACCTAACGCAAAACTAACCCTAAATCCTAACCCTAAAACTAACCCTAACCCTAACGCATACCTAACCCTAACCCTAATCCTAACGCAACCTAAACTTAACCCTATCCCTAACCCTAACCCTAACACAAGCCTATCCCTAAAACTAACCCTATCCATAAACCTAACCCTAACCCTAAACCTAACCTAACCCTAACCCTAACACTAACCCTAACCGTAACGCAAACCTAACCCTAACCCTAACCCTAACCTTAACGCAAACCTAAACCTAAACTTAACGCTAACCCTAAAACCCTAACGCTAACCCTAACCCTAACCCTATACCCTAGCGCTATCCCTAACCCTAACCCTAACCGTAACCCTAACCCGAACGCAAACCTAACCCTAACCCTAACCCTAAACCTAACCCTAACCTTAAAACTAACCTTAACCCTAACCCTGACGCAAACCTAACCGTAACCCTAACCCTAACACTAACCCTAGACCTAACCCTAATCCTAACCCTAACTCTAAAACTAACGCAAAACTAACCCTAAATCCTAACCCTAAAACTAACCCTAACCCTAACGCAAACCTAACCCTAACCCTAAACCTCACGCAAACCTATCCCTAAATCCTAACCCTAACCCTAACCCTAACGCAAACCTAACCCTAAACCTAACCATAACCCTAACCCTAACGCAAACCTAACCCTAACCCTAAACCTCACGCAAACCTAACCCTAAATCCTAACCCTAACCCTAACCCTAACGCAAACCTAACCCTAAACCTAACCATAACCCTAACCCTAACCCTAACGCAAACCTAACCCTAACCCAAACACTAACCCTAACACAAACCTAACCCTAACCCTAATACTAACCCTTACGCAAATCTTACCTAACCCTAACACTAACCCTAACCCTAACGCATACCTAACCCTAACCCTAACCCTAACACTAAAGCAATTCAAACCTGAACCCTAACCCTAACCCTAACAATAACCCTAACACAAGCCTATCCCTACACCTAACCCTATGCATACACCTAACCCTAACCCTAACCCTAACTTAAACCTAACCCTAAGCCTAACCCTAACCCAACCACTAACCCTAACCCTAACGCAACCTAACGCTAACCCTAACCCTAACCTTAACGCAAATCTAACCCTAAACTTAACGCTAACCATAAAACCCTAACGCTAACCCTAACCCTAACCCTAACCGTAACCCTAACCCTAACGCAAGCCTAACCCTAACTCTAACCCTTAACCTAACCCTAACCTTAAAACTAACCTTAACCCTAACCCTAACGCAAACCTAACCCTAACCCTAACGCTAACACTAACCCTAGACCTAACCCTAACCATAACCCTAACCGTAACCCTAACCCTAACGCAAACCTAACCCTAACAGTAACCCTAACCCTAACCCAACCCTAACCCTAACCCTAACCCTATCGCAAACCTAACCCTACCCCTAACCCTAACCCTGACGCAAACCTAACGCTAAACCTAACCGCAACACTACCCCTAACCCTAACGCAAACCTAACCCTAACCCTAACCCTAACTCTAAACCTAACGCAAACCTAACCCTAAATCCTAACCCTAAAACTAACCCTAACCCTAACGCATACCTAACCCTAACCCTAACACTAACGCAACCTAAACTTAACCCTATCCCTAACCCTAACCCTAACACAAGCCTATCCCTAAAACTAACCCTATCCATAAACCTAACTCTAACCCTACACCTAACCTAACCCTAAGCCTAACACTAACCCTAACCCTAACGCAAACCTAACCCTAACCCTAACCCTAACCCTAACCTTAACGCAAACCTAAACCTAAACTTAACGCTAACCCTAAAACCCTAACGCTAACCCTATCCCTAACCCTAAACCTTTGCGCTATCCCTAACCCTAAACCTAACCGTAACCCTAACCCGAACGCAAACCTAACCCTAACCCTAACCCTAAACCTAACCCTAACCTTAAAAGTAACCTTAACCCTAACCCTGACGGAAACCTAACCGTAACCCTAACCCTAACACTAACCCTAGACCTAACCCTAACCATAACCCTAACCGTAATCCTAACCCTAACGCAAACCTAACCCTAACATTAACCCTAACCCAAACCCAACCCTAACCCTAACCCTAACCTTAACCCTAACGCAAACCTAACCCTAACCATAACCCTAAAGCTAAACCTAAACTTAAAACTAACCTTAACCCTAACACTAACGCAAACCTAACGGTAATTCTAACTCTCACACTAACCCTAACCCTAAACCCTAACCCTAACCCTAAACCTAAACCTAAACCTAACGCAAACCTATCCGTGACCCTAACCCTAAATCCTAACCCTAACCCTAACTCTAACCCTAACCCTAACGCAAACCTAACCCTAACACTAAACCTAACCCTAACCCTAACCCTAACCCTAACCCTAACGCAAACCTAACCCTAACCCTAACCCTAACCCTAAACCTAACGCAAACCTAACCCTAAATCCTAACCCTAACCCTAACCCTATCGTAAACCTAACCCTAATCCTAACCCTAAACATAACCCTAACGCAAAACTAACCCTAACCTTAACCCTAACCCTAAACCTAACGCAAACCTAACCCTAAATCCTAACCCTAACCCTAACCCTAACGCAAACCTAACCCTAAACTTAACCCTAACCCTAACCCTAACCCTAACGCAAACCTAACCCTAAACCTAACCCTAACCCTAACCTTAAACCCTAACCCTAACCCTAACCCTAACCCTAACCCTAACGCAAACCTAACCGTAACCCTAACGCTAACACTAACCCTAGACCTAACCCTAACCATAACCCTAACCGTAACCCTAACCTTAACGCAAACCTAACCCTAACATTAACCCTAACCCTAACCCAACCCTAACCCTAACCCTAACCCTAACGCAAACCTAACCTTAACCCTAATCTAACCCTAACGCAAACCTAACCCTAATCCTAACCCTAACTCTAAATCTATTGCAAAACTAAACCTAAATCCTAACCCTAACACTAACCCTAACCGTTATGCATACCTAACCCTAACCCTAACCCTATCGCAAACCTAAACTTAACCCTATCACTAACCCTAACACTAACACAAGCCTATCCCTAAACCTAACCCTATCCATAAACCTAACCTTAACCCTAAACCTAACCTAACCCTAACCCTAACCCTAACCCTAACCCTAACGCAAACGTAACCCTAACCCTAACCCTAACCTTAACGCAAACCTAACCCTAAACTTAACGCTCACCCTAAAACCCTAACGCTAACCCTAACCCTAACCATGACCCTAAACCCAAGCGCTATCCCTAACCCTAACCATAACCCTAACGCAAACCTAACCCTAACCCTAACCTTAAACCTAACCCTAACCTTAAAATTAACCTTAACCCTAACCCTGACGCAAACCTAACCGTAACCCTAAACCTAACACTAACCCTAGACCTAACCCTAACCATAACCCTAACCGTAACCCTAACCCTAACGCAACCTAACCCTAACATTAACCCTAACCCTAACCCAACCCTAACCCTAACCCTAACCCTAACCCTAACGCAAACCTAACCCTAACCATAACCCTAAAGCTAAACCTAAACTTAAAACTAACCTAACCCTAACCCTAACGCAAACCTAACGCTAACCCTAACTCTCACTCTAACCTTAAACCTAAACCCTAACCCTAACCCTAACCGTATCCTTAAACCCTAACCCTAACCCTAACCCTAACCCTAACGCAAACCTACCCGTAAACCTAACCCTAAATCCTAACCCTAACCCTAACCATAACCCTAACACTAACCCTAACGCAAACCTAATCCTAAACTTAACGCTAACCCTAAAACCCTAACGCTAACCCTAACCCTAACCTTAACCCTAACGCTAACCCTAACCCTAATGCTAACCTAACCCTAACCTTAACCCTAACCCTAACCCTAACTCTAAACCTAACACAAACCTAACACTAAATCCTAACCCTAACACTAACCCTAACCCTAACGCATACCTAACCCTAACCCTAACCCTAACGCATACCTAACCTTAACCATAACCCTAACCCTAAACCTAACACAAGCCTATCCCTAAACCTAACCCTATCCATAAACCTAACCCTAACCCTAACCCTAACCTAACCCTAACCCTAACCCTAACCCTAACCCTAACGCAAACCTAACCCTAACCCTAACCCTAACTTTAACGCAAACCTAACCCTAAAATTAACGCTAACCATAAAACCCTAACTCTAACCCTAACCCTCACCCTAACCCTAAACCTAAACCTAACCCTAACCCAAACCCTAACACTAAACCCTAGCCCTATCCCTATCCCTAACCCTAAACATAACCGTAAACCTAACCCTAATGCAAACCTAACCCTAACCCTAACCCTAATCCTAACCCTAACCTTAAAACTAACCTAAACCTAATCCTAACGCAAACCTAACCGTAACCCTAACCCTAACACTAACAGTAGACCTAACCCTAACCATAATTCTAACCGTAACCCTAACCCTAACGCAAACCTAACCTTAACATTAACCCTAACCCTAACCCAACCCTAACCCTAACCCTAACACTAACCCTAACGCAAACCTAACCCTAACCATAACCCTAAAGCTAACCCTAAACTTAAAACTAACCTTAACCCTAACCCTAACGCAAACCTAACCCTAACCTTAACACTAACCCTAACACTAAACCTAACGCCAACCTAACCCTAACCATAACCCTAATCCTAACCCTAACCCTAAACATAACCATAACCCTAACCCTAACCCTAAACCCAGCCCTATCCCTAACCCTAACCCTAACCCTAACCCTAATGGAAACATAACCCTCACCCTAACCCTAAAACTAACGCAAACCTAACCCTAACCCTAACTTTAACCCTAACGCAAATCTTACCTAACCCTAACACTAACCCTAACCCTAACGCATACCTAACCCTAACCCTAACCCTAAACCTAATGCAATCCAAACCTGAACCCTAACCCTAACCCTAACCCTAACACTAACTCTAGACCTAACCCTAACCATAACCCTAAACGTAATCCTAACCCTAACGCAAACCTAACCCTAACATTAACCCTAACCCAAACCCAACCCTAACCCTAACCCTAACCTTAAACCTAACACCAACCTAAACCGAACCATAACCCTAAAGCTAAACCTAAACTTAAAACTAACCTTAACCCTAACACTAACGCAAACCTAACGCTAATTCTAACTCTCACACTAACCCTAACCCTAAACCCTAACCCTAACCCTAAACCTAACCCTAAACCTAACGCAAACCTAACCGTAACCCTAACCCTAAATCCTAACAATAACCCTAACTCTAACCCTAACCCTAACACTAACCCTAACACTAAACCTAACGCCAACCTAACCCTAACCCTAAACCTAATCCTAACCCTAACCCTAAACATAACCCTAACCCTAACCCTAACCATAAACCCTAGCCCTATCCCTAACCCTAACCGTAACCCTAACCCTAAGGAAACATAACCTTAACCCTAACCCTAAAACTAACGCAAACCTAACCCTAAACTTAACCATAACCCTAACCCTAACCCTAACGCAAACCTAACCCTAACCCTAACCCTAACCCTAACACAAACCTAACCCTAACCCTAAAACTAACCCTTATGCAAACCTATCCTTAACCCTAACCCTAACCCTAACTTTAACCCTAACGCAAATCTTACCTAACCCTAACAGTAACCCTAACCCTAACGCATACCTAACCCTAACCCTAACCCTAACCATAACGCAATCCAAACCTGAACCCTAACCCTAACCCTAACAATAACCCTAACACAAGCCTATCCCTACACCTAACCCTATGCATACACCTAACCCTACCCCTAACCCTAACTTAAACCTAACCCTAACCTAACCCTAACCCAACCCCTAACCCTAACCCTAACGCAACCTAACGCTAACCCTAACCCTAACTTTAACGCAAATCTAACCCTAAACTTAACGCTAACCATAAAACCCTAACGCTAACCCTAACCCTAACCATAACCGTAACCCTAACCCTAACGCAAACCTAACCCTAACTCTAACCTTTAACCTAACCCTAACCTTAAAACTAACCTTAACCCTAACCTTAACGCAAACCTAACCCTAACCCTAACGCTAACACTAACCCTAGAACTTACCCTAACCATAACTTTAACCGTAACCCTAACCCTAACGCAAACCTAACCCTAACAGTAACCCTAACCCTAACCCAACCCTAACCCTAACCCTAACCCTTTCGCAAACCTAACCCTAACCCTAATCCTAACCCTAACGCAAACCTAACCCTAAACCTAACCGCAACACTAACCCTAACCCTAACGCAAACCTAACCCTAACCACAACCCTAACTCTAAACCTAACGCAAAACTAACCCTAAATCCTAACCCTAAAACTAACCCTAACCCTAACGCATACCTAACCCTAACCCTAACCATAACGCAACCTAAACTTAACCCTATCCCTAACCCTAACCCTAACACAAGCCTATCCCTAAAACTAACCCTATCCATAAACCTAACCCTAACCCTAAACCTAACCTAACCCTAACCCTAACACTAACCCTAACCCTAACGCAAACCTAACCCTAACCCTAACCCTAACCTTAACGCAAACCTAAACCTAAACTTAACGCTAACCCTAAAACCCTAACGCTAACCCTAACCCTAACCCTATACCCTAGCGCTATCCCTAACCCTAACCCTAACCGTAACCCTAACCCGAACGCAAACCTAACCCTAACCCTAACCCTAAACCTAACCCTAACCTTAAAACTAACCTTAACTCTAACCCTGACGCAAACCTAACCGTAACCCTAACCCTAACACTAACCCTAGACCTAACCCTAACCATAACCCTAACCGTAATCCTAACCCTAACGCAAACCTAACCCTAACATTAACCCTAACCCAAACCCAACCCTAACCCTAACCCTAACCTTAACCCTATCGCAAACCTAACTCTAACCATAACCCTAAAGCTAAACATAAACTTAAAACTAACCTTAACCCTAACACTAACGCAAACCTAACGCTAATTCTAACTCTCACACTAACCCTAACCCTAAACCTTAACCCCAACCCTAAACCTAACCCTAAACCTAATGCAAACCTAACCGTAACCCTAACCATAAATCCTAACCCTAACCCTAACTCTAACCCTAACCCTAACGCAAACCTAACCCTAACACTAAACCTAACCCTAACCCTAACCCTAACCCTAACCCTAACCCTAACGCAAACCTAACCCTAACCCTAACCCTAACCCTAAACCTAACGCAAACCTAACCCTAAATCCTAACCCTAACCCTAACCCTAACGCAAACCTAACCCTAATCCTAACCCTAACCATAACCCTAACGCAAACCTAACCCTAACCTTAACCCTAACCCTAACCCTAACGCAAAACTAAGCCTAAATCCTAACCCTAACCCTAACCCTAATGCAAACCTAACCCTAAACCTAACCCTAACCCTAACCCTAACCCTAACGCAAACCTAACCCTAACCCTAACCCTAACCCTAACCCTAACCCTAACCCTAACCCTAACCCTAACCCTAACCCTAACCCTAACGCAAACATAACCCTAACCCAAAACCTAACCCTAACCCTAACCCTAACCCAAAGCCGAACCCTAACGCAAACCAAACCCTAACCCTAACCTTAACCCTAACCCTAACGCAAACCTAACCCTAACCCTAACCCTAAACCTAACCCTAACCATAACCCTAACGCAAACCTAAACGTAACCCTAACCCTAACACTAACCATAAACCTAAACTTAACCATAACCCTAGCGAAAACCTAACCATAACCCTAACCCTAACCATAACCCTAATGCTAACCTAAACCTAACGCTAACCCTAACCATAATCCTAACGCATTCCTAAACCTGAACCTAACCCTAACCTTAACCCTAACGCAAACCTTACCCTAACCCTAACCCTAACCCTAACCCTAACCCTAACCTAAACTTAATCCAAACCCTAACCCAAACCCTAACCCTAACCCTAACCCAAAACCTAACCCTAACCTTAACGCATACCTAACCCTACCCCTAACCCTAAATCTAACCCTAACGCGACTCTAAACCTAACCCTAACCCTAAACCTAACGTAAACCTAACCCAAACCCTAACCCTAACTCTAACCCTAACCCTAACCCTAACACTAACGCAAACCTAACCCTAACCCTAACCCTAAACCTAACCCTAACCCTAACGCAAACTTAACCCTAACCCTAACTCTCACTCTAACACTAACACTAAACCCTAACCCTAACCCTAACCCTAAACCTAACCCCAACCCTAACGCATACCTAACCATAACCCTAACCCTAACCCTAAACTTAAACATAAACTTAACCCTAACCCTAACGAAAACCTAACCCTAACCCTAACCCTAACCCTAACCCTAACCCTAACGCAAACCAAACCTAACCCTAACCCTATCCCTAATGCAATCCTAACCCTAAACCTAACCATAACCCTAACCGTAACCCTAACGCAAACCTAACCCTAATCCTAACCCTAACTCTAAACCTAACGCAAACCTAACCTTAAATCCTACCCCTAACACTAACCCTAACCCTAACGCATACCTAACCCTAACCCAACCCTAACGCAAACCTAAATTTAAACCTATCCCTAACCCTAACCCTAACACAAGCCTAACCCTAAACCTAACCCTATCCATAAACGTAACCCTAACCCTAAACCTAACCTAACCCTAACCCTAACCCTAACCCTAACCCTAACGCAAACCTAATCCTAAACTTAACGCTAACCCTAAAACCCTAACGCTAACCCTAACCCTAACCCTAACCCAAAATACAAACCTAACCCTAAAACCCTAACGCTAACCCTAACCCTAACCCTAACCCTAATACAAACCTAACCCTAACCCTAACCCTAACCTTAACCCTAACGCAAATCTTACCCTAACCCTAACACTAACCCTAACCCGAACGCACACCTAACCCTAACCCTAACCCTAATGCAAACCTAACCTGAAACCTTACCCTAACCCTAACCCTAACCCTAACACAATCCTATCCCTAAACCTAACCCTATCCATAAACCTAACCGTAACCCCAACCCTAACTTAACCCTAACCCTAACCCTAACCCTAACCCTAACCCTAACCCTAAGCCTAACCCTAACGCAAACCTAAACCTAACCCTATCCCTAAAGCTAAACCTAAACTTAAAACTAACCTTAACCCTAACACTAACGCAAACCTAACCCTAAACCTAACTCTCACTCTAACCCTAACCCTAAACCCTAACCCTAACCCTAACCTAACCCTCACCATAACGCAAACCTAACCCAAACCCTAACCTTAAACATAAACTTAACCCTTACCCTAAAGAAAACCTAACCCTAAACCTAACCCTAACCCTAACCCTAACCCTAACGCAAACCTAACCCTAAACCAAACCGTAACACTATCCCTAACCCTAACGCAAACCTAACCCTATCCCTAACCCTAACTCTAAACCTAACTCAAAACTAACCCTAAATCCTAACCCTAACACTAACCCTAACCCTAACACATACCTAACCCTAACCCTAACGCATACCTAACCTTAAACCTAACCCAAACCCAAACCCTAACACAAGCCTATCCCTAAACCTAACCCTATCCATAAACCTAACCCTAACCCTAACCTAACCATAACCCTAACCTTAAAACTAACCTTAACCCTAACCCTAACGCAAACCTAACCCTAACCCTAACCCTAATTCTAACCCTAACCTTAAAACTAACCTTAACCCTAATCCTAACGCAAACCTAACCGTAACCCTAACCCTAACACTAACCCTAGAGCTAACCCTAACCATAACTCTAACCGAAACACTAACCCTAACGCAAACCTAACCCTAACATTAACCCTAACCCTAACCCAACCCTAACCCTAACCCTAACACTAACCCTAACGCAAACCTAACCCTAACCATACCACTAAAGCTAACACTAAACTTAAAACTAACCTTAACCCTAACCCTAACGCAAACCTAACCCTAACCCTAACACTAACCCTAACACTAAACCTAACGCCAACCTAACCCTAACTCTAAACCTAATCCTAACCCTAACCCTAAACATAACCCTAACCCTAACCCTAACCCTAAACCCTAGCCCTATCCCTAACCTTAACCCTAACCCTAACCCTAACCATAATGGAAACATAACCCTAACCCTAACCCTAAAACTAAAGCAAACCTAACCCTAAACCTAACCCTAACCCTAACACTAACCCTAACGTAAGCGTAACCGTAACTCTAACCCTAACCCTAACCCTAAACCTAAGACAAACCTAACCCTAACCCTAACCCAAACCCTAACCTTAACCCTAACGCTAACACTAACCCTAGACCTAACCCTAACCATAACCCTAACCGTAACCCTAACCCTAGCGCAAAACTAACCCTAACAGTAACCCTAACCCTAACCCAACCCTAACCCTAACCCTAACCCTATCGCAAACCTAACCCTAACCCTAACCCTAACGCAAACCTAACCCTAAACCTAACCGCAACACTAACCCTAACCCTAACGCAAACCTAACCCTAACCGTAACCCTAACTCTAAACCTAACGCAAACCTAACCCTAAATCCTATCCCTAAAACTAACGCTAACCCTAACGCATACCTAACCCTAACCCTAACCTTAACGCAACCTAAATTTAACCCTATCCCTAACCCTAACCATAACACAAGCCTATCCCTAAAACTAACCCTATCCATAAACCTAACCCTAACCCTAAACCTAACCTAACCCTAACCCTAACACTAACCCTAACCCTAACGCAAACCTAACCCTAACCCTAACCCTAACCTTAACGCAAACCTAAACCTAAACTTAACGCTAACCCTAAAACCCTAACGCTAACCCTAACCCTAACCCTAAACCCTAGCGCTATTCCTAACCCTAACCCTAACCGTAACCCTAACCCGAACGCAAACCTAACCCTAACCCTAACCCTAAACCTAACCCTAACCTTAAAACTAACCTTAACCCTAACCCTGACGAAAACCTAACCGTAACCCTAACCCTAACACTAACCCTAGACCTAACCCTAACCATAACCTTAACCATAATCCTAACCCTAACGCAAACCTAAACCTAACATTAACCCTAACCCTAACCCAACCCTACCCTAACCCTAACCTTAACCCTAACGCAAACCTAACCCTAACCATAAACCTAAAGCTAAACCTAAACTTAAAACTAACCTTAACCCTAACCCTAACGCAAACCTAACGCTAACTCTAACTCTCACTCTAACACTAACCCTAAACCCTAACCCTAACCTAACCCTAACCCTAACCCTAAACCCTAACCCTAACCCTAAACCTAACCCTAAACCTAACGCAAACCTAACCCTAAATCCTAACCCTAACCCTAACCCTAACGCAAACCTAACCTTAACCCTAACCCTAACCCTAACGCAAACCTAACCCTAAACCTAACCGTAATACTAACCCTAACCCTAACGCATACCTAACCCTAATCCTAACCCTAATTCTAAATCTATTGCAAACCTAACCCTAAATCCTAACCCTAACACTAACCCTAACCCTTACGCATACCTAACCCTAACCCTTACCCAAACGCAAACCTAAACTTAACCCTATCCCTAACCCTAACACTAACACAAGCCTATCGCTAAACATAACCCTATCCATAAACCTAACCTTAACCCTAAACCTAACCTAACCCTAACCCTAACCCTAACGCAAACCTAACCGTAACCCTAACCCTAACCTTAACGCAAACCTAACCCTATACTTAACGCTCACCCTAAAACCCTAACGCTAACCCTAACCCTAACCATGACCCTAAAACCTAGCGCTATCCCTAACCCTAACCCTAACCCTAACGCAAACCTAACCCTAACCCTAACCTTAAACCTAACCCTAACCTTAAAACTAACCTTAACCCTAACCCTGAAACAAACCTAACCGTAACCCTAACCCTAACACTAACCCTAGACCTAACCCTAACCATAACCCTAACCGTAACCCTAACCCTAACACAAACCTAACCCTAACATTAACCGTAACCTAACCCTAACCCTACCCGTAAACCTAACCCTAAATCCAAACCCTAACCCTAACCATAACCCTAACCCTAACCCTAATCCTAACCCTACCCTAACGAAAACCTAACCCTAAATCCTAACCCTAACCCTAACCCTAATGCAAACCCAACCCTAAACATAACCCTAACCTAACCCTAACCCTAACGCAAACGTAAGCCTAACCCTAACCCTAACCATAACCCTAACACAAACCTAACCCTAACCCTAACCATAACCCTAACCCTAAACCTAATCCTAATGCAAACCTAACCCTAACACTAACCCTAACCCAAACCCTAACGCAAACCTAACCCTAACCCTAAACCTAACCCTAAACCTAACCCTAACCCTAACCCTAACCCTAACCCTAACCCTAACACTAACCCTAACCCTAATCCCTAACCCTAACCCTAACCCTAACGCAAAACTAGCCGTAACCATAAACCTAACCCTAACCCTAACGCAAACCTAAACCTAACCCTAACACTAACCCTAAACTTAACCCTAAACCTAACGGAAACCTAACCCTAAATCCTAACCCTAACCCTAACCCTAACCCTAATCCTAACCCAAACCTAACCCTAAACCTAACCCTAACCCTAAACTTAACCCTAACGCAAACCAAACCGTAACCCTAACCCTAACGCAAACCTAACCCTAACCGTAACCCTAACCCTAAACCTAACCCAAAGCCTAATCCTAACCGAACCCTAAACCTCACCCTAACCCTAACCCTAATGCAAAACTAACCGTAACACTAACCCTATCCCTAAACATAACCCTAACCCGTACCCAAACACTAATGCAAATCTAACCGTAACACTAAACCTAAACCTAATCCTAACATTAAAACTAACCTTAACCCTAAATCTAACGCAGACTACCCCTACCACTTATCCTAACCCTAACCCTAAACCTAACCCTAAACCTACCCCTAAACATAACCCTAACCCTAACACTAACCATAACCCTAACCCTAAACATTAACTCTAACCCTAACCCTAACCGTAACCTAACCTTAATCCTAAGTATAACGCTAACCCTAAACCTAACCCTAACCCTAAAACCTAACCCTAACCGTACCCTAACCTAACCCTAAAACAAAACCTAATCCTAAACGCTACCCTAACCATAACCTAACACTAACCCTAATCCTTACCCTAACCTAAGCCTAACTCTTACCCTAAACCTAACGCTAAACCTAAACCTAACACAAACCTAACCCTAACCCTAATCCAAAACCTAACCCTAACCCTAACGCAAACCTAAACTTAAACCTAAACCTAACCCTATCCTTAACCATGACGAAAACCTAACCCTAACCCCAACCGTAACCCAAACCCAAACGCAAACCTAACACTAACCCTAACTCTAACGCATACCTAACCCTAACCTTAACCCTAACCCTAACCCTAACCCTAACGCAAACCTAACACTAACCCTAACCCTTACACTAACCCTAACACAAACCTAACCCTATACCTAACCCTAACCCTAAAAGTAATCCTAACCCTAACCCTAACGCAAACCTAACCCTAACCCTAACCCTACGCAAACCTAACCCTAACCCTAACCCTAACCATAACGCAAACCTAAACCTAACCCTAAACTTAACCCTAACCCTAACCCTAACCCTTACGCAAACCTAACCCTAAGTCTAACCCTAACCCTAACGCAAACCTAACCCTAAACCTAACCCTAACCCTAACCCTAACGCTAACCCTAACGCAAACCTAACCCTAACCCTAACCCTAACCCTAACCCTAACCCTAAACCTAAACCAAACCATAACCCTAACGCAAACCTACCCTAACCCTAACCCTAAACTTAACCCTAACGCAAACCTAACCCTAAGCCTAACCCTAACCCTAACCCTAACCCTAATCCTAACCCTAACGCAAACGTAACCGTAACCCTAACCCTAACCCTAACCCTAAACCTAACGCAAAACTAACCCTAAATCCTAACCCTAACCCTAACCCTAACCCTAACCCTAACCATAACCATAACCCTAACGCAAACCTAACCCTAAACCTAACCCTAACCCTAACCCTAACCCTAACGCAAGCCTAAGCGTAACCCTAACCCTAAACCTAACCCTAACGCAAACCTAACACTAACTCTATCCCTACCACTAACCCTAGCCCTAACTCAAACACTAACGCTAACCGTAACCCTAGCCCTAACGCAAACCAAACCCTAACCTTAACCCTAACCCTAACCCAACCCTAACCCTAACCCTAAACATAACCCTAACGCAAAACTAAACCTAACACTAACTCTAAATCTAACCCTAAATTTAAAACAAACCTTAACCATAACCCTAACGCAACCTAACTCTAACCCTAACAATAACTCTAACCATAACCCTAAACCCTAACATAACCCTAACCCTAACCCTAACGCAAACATAATCGTAACGCTAACCCTAAACCTAACCTTAAATCTAACCTTAACCCTAACCCTAATGAAAACCTAACCCTAACCCTAACAATAACCCTAACGCAAACCTAACCCTATCCCTAACACTAACCCTAACACAAACTTAACCCTAAGCCTAACCCTAACCCTAACGCTAACACTAACGCAAACCTATCCCTAACCCTAACCCTAACCCTAACCCTAACCCTAACCCTAACCCTAACACAAACCTAACCCTAACCCTAACCCTAAACCTAACCCAAACCATAACCCTAACGCAAACCTAACCCTAACCTTAACCCTAAACTTAACCCTACGCAAACCTAACCCTAAGCCTAACCCTAACCCTAACCCTAACCTTAACCCTAACCCTAACTCTAACCCTAACGCAAACCTAACCTTAACCCTAACCCTAAACTTAACCCTAACGCAAACATAACCCTAACCGTAACCCTAACCCTAACCCTAACCCTAACTTTAAACTTACCCTTAACCGTAACCCAAACGAAAACTTAACCCTAACCCTAACACTAACCCTAACCCTAACCCTAACGCAAACCTAACCCTAACCGTAACCCTAACCCTATCCCTAAACCTAACGCAAAACTAACACTAATTCCTAACCCTAACCCTAACCCTAACCCTAAACTTAACACTAACGCAAACCTAACCCTAACACTAACCCTAAATCTAACCCTAAACTTAAAACTAACCTTAACCCTAACCCTAACGCAACCTAACCCTAACCCTAACTCTAACTCTAACCATAAACCTAAACCCTAACATAACCCTAACCCTAAGCCTAACCCTAACGCAAACCTAACCGTAACCCTAACCCTAACCTTAAATCTAACCTTAACCCTAACCCTAATGAAAACCTAACACTAACACTAACCCTAACTCTAACCCTAATGCAAACCTAACCCTAAACTTAACCATAACCCTAAACCTAACGCTAACCTAACCCTAAATCCTAACCCTAACCCTAACCCTAAACCTAACCCTAACACAAACCTAACCCTAACCATAAACCTAACACTAAACCTAACCCAAACCATAACCCTAACGCAAACCTAACCCTCACCTTAACCCTAAACCTAACACTAATGCAAACCTAACCCTAACCCTAACCGTAAACCTAACCCTAACCCTAACGCAAACCTAACCGTAACCCTAACCCTAACCCTAACCTTAAAACTTACCCTTAAACCTAACCCTAACGAAAACTTAACCCTAACCCTAACCCTAACCCTAACGCAAACCTAACCCTAAACCTAAAACTAACCCTAACCCTAACCCTAAGCCTAACGCAAACCTAACCCGAAATCCTAACCCTAACCTTAACCCTAAACCTAACCATAACGCAAAACTAACCCTAAAACTAACCCTAACCCTAACCCTAACCCTAATCCTAAACCTAACCCAAACCCTAATCCTAACGCAAACCTAAACCTCACCCTAACCCTAACCTTAACGCAAACCTAACCCTAACCCTAACCCTAACCCTAACCCTAACCCTAACGCAAACCTAACCCTAACCCTAAACCTAACCCTAACCCTAACCCTAACCCAAACCCTAACGCAAACCTAACCCTAACCCTAACCCTAAACCTAACCCTAACCTTAAAACTAACCTTAAACCTAAACCTAACGCAAACTTAACCCTAACCCTAACCCTAACCCTAACCCTAACAGAAACATAACTCTAACCCTAATCCTAAATCTAACACAAACCTAACATTAATCCTAACCATAAACCTAACCCTATACCTTACCCTAATTCTAACCTAACCCTAACACTAACCATAACCCTAACCCTAACCCTAACGCTAACCTAATCATAGCCTAACCCTAATCCTAACATGAAACCTAACCCTAACCCTAACCTAACCATAACCCTAAAGCTAACCCTAAACCTACCACTACCACTAACACTAACCCTACGTCTAACCCTAAACCTAACCCTAAACCTATCCATACCCATAACCCTAACCCTAACACTAACCATAAACCTAACCCTAAATATTAACTCTAGCCCTAATCCTAACCCTAATGTAACCCTAATCCGAATCTAACCCTAACCCCTAAACCTAAACCTATCCCTAAACCTAACCGTAACTTTGACTCTAACCTAACGCTAACCCTAACCCTAACCTTACCTCTACCCCTAATCCTAATCCTAACCCTAACCCTAACCCTAAACCCTAACCCTAACCCTAACCCTAACCCTAACCCTAACCCTAACCTTAACCCTAACACAAACCTAACCCTAATCCTAACCCTAACTCTAACCCTAATGCAAACCTAACGCTAACCCTAACCATAACCCTAAAGCAAACCTAACCCTAACACTAACCCTAAACCTAACCCTAAATCTAACCCTAACCCTAACCCTAACACTAACGCAAACATAACCCTAACCCTAACCCTAACCCTAACCTTAAACCTAAACCTAACCATAACCCTAACGCAAACCTAACCCTAATCCTAACCCTAACAGAAACCCTAACCCTAATGCAATCCTAACCCTAACCCTAACACTAACCCTTACCCTAACGCATACCTAAACCTAGCCCTAACCCTAACCCTAACCCTAACGCAAACCTAAACCTAACCCTAACCATAAACCTAACCCTAACCCTAAACCTAACCCTAACCTAAACCTAACCGAAAACCTAACCGTAACCCTAAACCTAACCTTAACCCTAATCCCTAACCCTAACCCTAAGCCTAAGGCTAAACTAAACATAACCGTAACCTAAACCCTAAACCTAACCCTAAACCTAACCCTAACCCTAACCCTAACCCTAACGCAAACCTAAACCTAACCCTAACCCTAACCCTAACTCTAACACAAAACTAACCCTAACCCTAACTCTAAACCTAAACCTAACTCAAACCCTAACCTTAACGCAAACCTAACCCTAACCCTAACCCTAACCCTAACACTAACGCAACCTAACCCTAACCCTAACCGTAACATTAACCCTAACCCTAACGCAAACCTAACCGTAACCCTAACCCTAACCCTAACCTTAAACCTACCCTTAACCCTAACCCTAACGAAAACTTAACCCTAACCCTAACCCTAACCCTAACCCTAACGCAAACCTAACCCTAACCTAACACTAACCCTAACCTTAACCCTAAACCTAACGCAAACCTAACCCTAAATCCTAACCCTAACCCTAACCCTAACCCTAACCTTAAAGCTAACGCAAACCAAACCCTAACCCTAACCCTAACGTAAACCTAACCCTAACCCTAACCCTAACCCTAAACCTAACCCTAACCCAAACGCAAACCTAAACATAACCCTAACACTAACCCTAACCCTAACCCTAACCCTAACCCTAAAACCTAACCCTAACCCTACCCTAACCTAACCCTAAAACTAAACCTAATCCTAAACGCTAACCCTAACCCTAACCTAACACAAACCCTAACCCTAACCTAAGCCTAACTCTTACCCTAACCCTAACCTTAACCATGACGAAAACCTAACCCTAACCCTAACCGTAACCCTAACGGAAACCTAACCCTAAACCTAACCCTATACCTAACACTAACCCCAACCCTAACGCAAACCTAACCCTAACCCTAACCCTAACCCTAACCCTAACCCTAACCCTAACGCAAACCTAACACTAACCCTAACCC